>NW_009648444.1:1806504-1822125 GCF_000708025.1 Charadrius vociferus
GAATGCCACCTTTATTGTTAATTAAGTGCAAAAGTATACAAAGAAAGAGTTGCATTTCCAATAGGTACCTAAATAAAATTTTAACTACCTTTGTATAAAAGTCCTATTCTTAAGGACATCAACTTATGGCAGCTCTGCGAATACCATCCCCCAAACTGGAATCTGATTATGCACTTCTACTACTATTTAGATCAATCCACTGTGAGCGTATGTATAAACTTTGTGTCTCTTCTTCCGTCTCCCACCCATCCCCAAACAGTTACAGCCAAATTCTTATCTAAGCTTAGCACTATACTTGTGCTTGGTAAGGTGGTCCTCGTGGTATCTTATAGTACTGATTTCTGAGCTATTTTCACACAATTCCCTGCAATTGTATTCAAATTCCGAATTTTGGAGCAGAGTAGAAGTTAGAAGTTAGAGGTTGTTCTTTGTTGTGGTTTATAAGGTCAGTCTCTTTTTTTTTTTTTTTTTTTTTTTTTTTTTTTTTTTTTTTTTTTTTTTTTATTTTATACACTGAGATCCCCTCTCAGCCTTCTCTTTTCCAGGCAAAAAAGTCCCAGCTCTCTCAGCCTTCTTTCCTAAGGGAGATGCTTCAGTCCCTCAGTCATCTTTCTAGTCCACCGCTGGACTCTCCAGCAGTTGCCCATCTTTCTTGAACTGGGGAGCCCGTAACTGGATGCAGTACTCCAGATATGGCCTCACCAAGACAGAGTAGAGGGGGAGGATAACTTCCCTCGGCCTGCTGGCCATGCTCTTTCTAATGCATGCAAGGATACCATTGGCTTTCTTCGCCACAAGGGCACATTGCTGGCTCATGGTCAACTTACTGTCCACCAGGACTCCCAAGTCCCTCTCTGCAGAGCTGCTTTCCAGCAGGTCAACCCCTAAACTGTACTGGTGCATGGAGTTATTCCTCCCTAGGTGCAGGACCCTGTGCTTGCTCTTCTTGAGCTTCATTAGGTTCCTCTCCGCCCAGCTCTCTAGCCTGTCCAGGTCTTGCTGAATGGCAGCACAGCCTTCTGGTGTGTCAGCCACTCCTCCCAATTTTGTGTCATCAGCAAACTTGCTGAGGGTATACTCTGTCCCGTTACCCAGGTCATTGATCAATATGGTGAATAAGACTGGACCCAGTAGTGACCCCTGGGGAGCACCGCTGGTTACAGGCCTCCAACTAGATTCTGTGCCACTGATCACAATGCTCTTGAGACATTTAGCCAGTTCATAATCCACCTCAATGTCATAGAAATAGATTTCAGTAGCTCGAATTGGTAAAAAAGCATGTATAATTTTGGAGTTACTAAAGGACAAGCTTCAGTTACATTGAATTGTGTATTCATTAAATACTGTGATGGTGTCATTTTTGTTACTTATTTCTTTTGCTTTCTTCTCCTGTTTTTAACTTTGGTATTCAGGGAAAAGGCACAGCCAAGGTTTTGGTTCAATTCTATGTTAATTGCATATTCCGGTTAGGCAACAGTCATCCAGTCAGATCTGCTGACTGATGAGTTTGTATAAGTATTTCCTAGATGTTTTCAGTCAAGACAATTTAGGTTGATATAGATATACTATGTAAGCTAAACATGACTTATTTTGACCAAAACAAATGTGTAAAGGGCGTCTTTACACATTTGAGAGAAATAGCAGTGAATGGCTGGGGTCAGAAATTCCTCTTGCGGGCACAAGAGGAAGAGTGTTTCTATGGCTCAAGTGAATTTAAAGTCTGATACAACACAACTGACAGGCAGAGAAGAGGCTGTCAGTCCAGAAAATTGCATGTCTCTGTGTGAAGATCATGGCTGTCATTGCACTTTTTATTTTTCCCTGTACTTACAGTACTGACAAACTTCCCTGCAAGCTCTAGGTACCAAAACTTCTGTGATTACTATATTCAAGCAAATACTTCTTTGTTTTTTCCATATATTAATAATTAAGTGGCCTCACACCTCAATTAATGTGAACTTATAAGACTAGTCATTCAGTGATGTAAATTGGGTGTCACTTGTGAATGTCCATCCTCTGAAAACTTGCCTGAAGGCCCTTTCTTTACAGACTGTTGAGGATGTTAGACAGCATCAGCAAAGAACCTGCCACCGCAGTCTGAGGAGGCACATTCCCATAAAGCATCTAGTTTATTTTTTTATTAATTTTCCATTATTTACATGAATGCATTGAGAAATAATAAATGTTCAGTATTATTGGGTAACTTGTCCTTGGTAGAATGAACCTTTGAGTAAAGGTACTACTTTAAAGTGGTCGCTAGATGGCTTGCTAGCCTAGCATTTTCCTCAAATTTGTACAGTTTAAAGACCTACGGCTTCTGCTTGCTGCTGGCTGTTCTTTTTTTTTAAAAAATCTAAAATGTTGTTTTAAATACCATTTTTATGTCTGCAAGGGAGTCTAGGTTTACTAATCCTACAGATTTTCTAAATGTCTGACGGTGTTGCTAGAACTGTCTTCAAGTTGTTTATACCTTATAATAAGGTAAGTTTTTGACAGAAACTGCAATGTGAAACCTTTGTTTTTTCCATTGTTTTGCCCATTAGTGGGACACTAAAAACAGGATAATATTGTAAGAGACCTTTTTGATAGGCACGTTTATTTTAAGCTTTTGATGGTTTGTAAAATTAGGACATTCTAGCACAGTAAGGAACTAGTCCAGAGGGGCCCTTCTGTGAAGCAGCATAATGTATACTCAGTCATTATACTTTGCTTGTAAGGTCTGCTGTTCTTTACAGCAGGCAGTACACGTATTTGATTCTGAGCTTATTGCTGTGGCAGCAGTCTGCTGCAGCTCTCCTGGGCTGTAATGCTGCTACTGCGACAGAGAAAACAGAAGGCAGGTTTTGCCTAACTCACTATCTAATAAAGTCACCTTCCCAAATGATGTTTGATATGTAGTGGACTGAGCTTTTCCTTATAAAACACAATTTCTAGGTGCTAGTTTAATTTGTTTTCCTTTTATTTGTCTTTATGTGGCAGCCAGTGAGATTCACCATGTCTTTACTCCTGCAGTCATTTTATCTCCCACTTGCTTTCATCATGCTGCTCCCTTTGTTTGATTTTCCATGGAAGTAGTGCCTAATGTCTGATAAATGCTTGAATAAATGCTTTAAAATGGTTGGGCAAACTTTGAGTTTCGTACCGGCATACCTGTTTAATCTGGGCTGCATATGCTGGAAAAATAAGGATAACATCTTTATTCTTGTTATAGGTCTCTATATACTTTGCTGTAAGGGTGAGCTTTTTTTCTCAAAAAGTAAAGTGTTACTTTACAAAAGTTATCAAAACTCTGAAAAAACTGTTTTAAAAAGAACTGTCATCTGCCTTTCACTGATTTTCTGCTACTGAATATCACTGGAAGATTTAACAGTTTTGATGTTTTACACCATCCTTTGTCGGAGGAGGCTCTTTAAAGCTTTATTATTATGTCCTTCTCCCTTTTTAAAATTTTTTTAATTATGTTTTTGTCCCTATATACCTATCTTATGAGAAGTTTAAGGTCTTGAGCATCATGGAGTGAGAATGTCTTGTTTAAAACACATAGAAGAAAACTGATGTTATTTCAAATAAGAAATTGATATTCTGTGGTATTCTGGTTATAAAACTAGATTTCAGTTCATTGCGTGTATATGTGTACAGATGGCCTCACATTTAAATGTTAGTATATAGATTAGGACACTGGTGTTATTAGCTGTAGGTAATACATCTAATTTGTACTTCTGTATTAATCCCTTTCACTTGAGAAAGATTTTTTTACCTCCATGTTACCACTTCTAATGTATTTTGTATAGTGAATGACTTTAATTTATAAATGCTTAGTCTCTAAAACTTTTTTTACTTCTTTAGCAAGTATAAAGTCATTATAAAGGCATTAGTAGGTCGTAAAAACTGCGCTTAATTCAGTAGTTAAATATTTACTAGGTAAATGTTCTATAGGGTACTTAAGGTTTAGGAAAAAATCTCTTGTCAGAATGTTTCACTTCAGTTACTTAAGCCAGCAGCTTGGCTAGCAATATATCATAATCCTGGAACAGTACTGTTTTTTAAATGAGTAACAATTGCTTAATGAATAAACTGTTGCTACAGAGTATTGCAACATCAGAATTTTACTTCCTGACTATGTGTTCAGTGTCCTAGAAGCATTCTGAGCAAACGTTAAGTTCTGTTTATTCCTTTTATACAGGACATTGTACCAGTGGATGCCTCTTATGAGGTGAAAGAGCTTTATGTGCCAGAAAACAAGCTACAGTTGGCCAAAAGTGATGCTGAGTCTCTGTTAACCTTGGAGATAAACAAGGTATTGTGTGTTCAGTTGTCTCATTACTGAAGCTGAAAGACAGTCCGCTCAGCGGAAGCAGGTATAGTCAAAATACCTGTGCTGGTTACAGAAAGTATCTCAATACAACGTTTCCCTCTTTTCTTGAGAGAAATCACAGTATCTGTGTTTTCTTTGATCACTTAGTAGAAATAACAATTGAATCTTTGTAATTTCATAAATAATGTCTGGTATACTGTTACTTAGTTTATCCCAAGTCTGGAGATCAAATTTGGAGATTAAATTCACAGTGACTCCCTCCCACGCTTTCCCCCCCCTCCCTGTCCATGGACTAAACCATGCCTGGCATGTCTTGTATGTGTAGTTTTTTCTAGAAGAACTACTATTTTCTTTTTTTTTTTTCAGTTTACTTACACAAACCATTTTATTTTTTAATTGTATGACCAACAAATATGAAGGAAATCAGTTACTGCTTCTTGTTTCTCCTTGGTGGTAACCTTCAGCTGAACGATAGTAACCTTACATACCAGGCTCAAACAGTTGTAAATTTAAGTCTACAGAGAGGTCAACAGATCTACTTTATTGTTTGGGTCTTTTCCTTCCGATTAGAACATATTCATGCTAATCTTCTGGCTTCCAGCAGAGAAAATGTGGAAAAGCATGAATCAACTTGATCAACTCTTTTTTTGGTGAAATGCATTATTTTCCAACTCGGATAAATTAGACAAAGCTGCTTCTGGCTGTATTTGTTTTACCTCTTTTTTTTTCTGAAAAACTGGGCCTAAACACAGATACAATGCATAAGTTTTTTCATTGGCTTTTTTGACAGTATTACTAGAACTTAAAACTCCCATTTGATCTGGGAGATGAGTAAGCTCAGTTGAGCATCTGCAGTGAGTAACTTGACTTTGAAGAACTGCGATGACATACTAAACACTGCATTAAATAGTTTTAAAATTTGCCTAGCCTTCTACTACTAAGAAATTTTAATACTTCCTTTCACTGCATCTTACTAGATTCCTTTCACATATGTGTCTGTAAAACTATTTATTGCTTTGATGAGGAATAAATATTTAAGGTCACCATTATTAAATTTATGTAGTGTCCCATTCTAAATTGCTCCCTATCTAGAAAAATAAATCCTTTCCCTCTATACCCCCAACCAGTGGTTTGTTAAATATCAAGCAAATATATAACGTAACCTTGGGAAGAAAATGTGTGTTGTACTTGCCCTAGCGTAGATTAAACAGTGTAATAAAATTAGTCATGTTCTTTGCCAGAGACTTGCACAAGCAAAGCCTGTCCTTGTCAAAGACTTGACCAAGTCTTAGTAATATACTTGCAGAAATAACAGAGGCCACTGTTATTTCTTAAACAGTCAAACTATGACACTAAGTCATAGTTTGACTGTTTAAGTGCTAAGAAAGGAAATTCTCTCCGAGCTGATATCTCTTAAACTAGAATAAGTACTAGACCCAAGAGAATTTTGCTTCTGGACAGTCTCACTAGTTTCTGCATTAAAAATCTACTTTCTAATCTGTTTTAAGATTAGACCTCTTAATATTCATTCCCATAATTCTGATATTTTTGTGGTAATTGTATGTGTTATTTTTCTTTTTTTTTTTTAACCTTTTGGTTATCTTGCTTTGTTAAAAAATAAATGCAAATGGGACTCTGTTTCTGTTAAGTTGAACTTTATCAAACATTTGCAAATAAAGTTTGCTGTTGTGGGGTTTTTCTTGTTTGTTGGTCTGTTTTTTAACACATGGAAATCTGATCTAGTGTAAGGATTGGAAAATAGCCAAAAATATGAACAGTGGGGAACGAGTTTTTCCTTTTTTTCTTACATGTAGAAACTTTGAATTCTCTGTGACTAAAAAACTGTAATACTGAGAAAACTTCCATTTATACTGTCCTGAATTTTATGGATACATCATGATCAATTGTGATTAATACCTGATGTCAGTCATTAAGCAACAACTTTTATGTGCTCTAAGTCTATTTCTCCATTTCTTTACAAGGTGGATATGCAATGGGTGCAAGTGCTAGCGGAAGGCTGGGCAACACCCCTGAATGGCTTTATGAGAGAGAGAGAATACCTACAGTGCCTTCACTTTGACTGTCTCCTTGATGGTAGGGTAAAACTTGCCATTTGTAAAACTGAGCAAACTAAAATACTTCTAAAATATTGCCGATGCTTTGCTTCTTAGTGGTGGTGTGGTAGCACATTATTATGCTTGTGCACAACCTGGGGTAAGAGAATAGGATATTATAATCATCAGTTTTAAACTTCGTGGGTTTATTCTTTTTATGCCTACCATAGTGTTGCAGTTTGAATGTCTTGTCCTTTTGCCTTTACAAATCAGATTTTTCAAATGTTTTCATTTTTGAAAAACATTTAAACCTAAAATCCATGCTTCTATTTTGTTTTGAAGAAATTGATTTTAGAATTCAGAATTGCAATTTAATTGCTGTTTAGCTTTGTGCGCCAAAGGGTTTGTTCAATAATAGTAATCAAGGAAAGGACAACAAATTGACTTGAGTGCTGGAGCTATTGCAAGTATGAAATCAGAATTTGAGGAGGTAGCTTGAGTATGGACAATTGTCACATGTAATTGAATTACTATGACTTAGTAATTATCCTGTGATGATTTAAACAAATATATTTTATTTTGCATTGTCAATTGGCTAAGAGCAAGCGTTAGTTAAGGTAGTCAACAAGTGATAACATCCTCAGGTTTTGGAATTTGATTGTGATCCTTTGTCATTTCTCTTTGAAGGCTCTGTTTTCCTGCAGCCTTTTAGGTTTTTTTGCACCCTCTCTATCAAAGAGGGATAGTAAAAATTCCCGTCTCCCCACTTCCTTCTGCATTACTCTTCTCTTGCTGGAGACCAAATAGCAGGGGAAAAAAAAGTCACTTTTCTTTCATCTCTGTGATCCAGACATCCGTTGTCTCTCTCATATTTTCTAGTTCCCTTTTCTATAAGTCTATAAGGATACTATCTTAGGCAACGTAATGCCATCCTGTTATTTTGCAGTATCTAGGGTTTGCAGTATTGTTTTGGACTGCTAGTTTTGTTTCCATTTCATTTGCCTTCTGTGTGTCAGTCCAGGTGAAACGTACTCTGCAGATGGCATGCTATGCATTCAACTGCTAAAATAGCTTGTAGCTTCTTATTCTGCCCCATAGTCTTCTGTAAATCAGAATTTGTATACGGCTTTTAAGACCACATATAGGGGAGTGTTTCAGATATGGCAATATTACAAGTTTTTAACCTTCTCTTGCAGTTGTTTTTAGTACATCGCATATGCTGCAAAAAATGAGTAATGGAAAAAAAACCAACCAGTCATGTTCCTCTAGATGCTACCATATTTCCTCTTGGATATCTACTGCAACATTTATATATGAGAACCTTTTTAGAAAAATGTGATTGCCTTAAAGCTGCCTTGCTACTTGAAGCACTGGCAACAGTTAAATCAAAGCAACAACCTGAAAGTTTCCTCCCTGCTTGGTATGTTAGTTTTGGAGTCTCACAGCAGCAGTCATTTTCCAGGGTTTTGATTTTGAAGAGAGGGAAACGGTTTAATACCTGAAATGCTTCTCATCCTTTGGGCTCTAAATGCAATGTTCATATTGTCTGACTTCTACATTATGGAGATCAGTGCAGATGTGTTCATATTCTGACTTCAACGCTTGACTTATCTGAAAGAGTCTCAAGCTGACACTGTACTCATCTGTGACTTAACAAAACTCACTCTACTACGTTGCCTCAGTTTCTCGTGTACAGTGGCTGAAGACAGATGGCAAAGATATTATATATTTTTTGATGGTCACTGACGAAATTTTAATAATCAATGGGTTTGAGATCTCATCACAGTTTGAAATATTTATTTACTTGTTCACAAAGCAGAAGGATTTTTTTAATTATCAAATTAGGGATGGCAAATCACCTTCTCTGTGACTGTTGCCAAGCTCAATTTTATGACCTAGTTGCTTTGAAAACAACTCTGAGCACTAAGACTGAACATAAGAGAAGAAGCGCAGCATGCTTTTCATTTTGCATTATGAAGGAAAGGGGCACCTATTTTTCCTCTAAAACTTTTTATCCATCTTCATCATTTTTAACATCCTATCACACTTAAGGTAAAATTGAGAGAAGGTTATAAAAAATGTATTGCTCAAATAATGGTGAAATCAGCCTTACTTAGGGTCTTGGCCCCACTAAAGCCAACAGCAAAACCCCTATTGACTTCATGACTTTTCTCCTGGAGACCACCCAAAAGTTTTACACTCTTTTGGCAAGTGTATGCTCATTAGAATTCAAGCCTTTGTATGATTCTTACAGTATTTAATCCACTGGGTTTCTTAAGTCTTACTCTTGTGGTCAAGAAAAACAAGAATTCCAGGATCTAGCAGTGAAGTAAATGCTTAAAAATGAGAACCACGCATAACCTTAAAATTCAGATATACTGGTTTAGTTTTAGAAGTAAAGTAGTTGGTAAGCTTTCAGCTAAACAAACTGCAAAATGCCTGCCTAACTCAACATTTTTTTCTGAAATATATATGCTTGAATCTGAATACTGTTGTAAGTAAACAGCAAAAGTCACCTTTTGAAATAGTTGAATTATATATGCTAACTGCCTGTGTACATTTGGCTGCTTTTATTGCATTGAACTTTTCTTGTGGTCTGAGATTCCATAAGGCTACTGAGAATGCTATTTCTTTTTTACTCACTATCCTCTCCAATAGCAGTCTTGCCAAATATTTTAGATGATCTGTTTAAAAACATCAGTTGTGTGTTTCTGCTTACTATATAGCTTCTTGAACAAGATATTCATTTGCGATACCAAAAATGTAGTATCCTCACAGTCTGAATACTTGTGTGCAGGTATAAGTACTTGCTATTTTCAGTAGTCTTTGCTTTTCCTCAAATCTCAGTGCTTGCACATTTTTATGTATCTTATGCAAGAGTTCATTCTAAAAGCTGCTTTTAACCCCTGTTAAAATAAGTACTTGAACTACTGTTGTGTGATACACTTATAGCCTGGACTGTAACTTGTTAGGGAGGGTAGATTTTCATAAATGATCATAATGGTCATTCATGACCATTACTAAGGATAAGGGCTCTTTTTTTCTTTGTTCTGCAGGGGGAGTTATTAATCTGTCAGTGCCTATAGTGCTAACGGCTACCCAAGAAGACAAAGAAAGACTGGATGGGTGTACAGCAATTGCATTGGTGTACGAAGGTCGCCGTGTGGCCATTCTCCGTAATCCTGAATTTTATGAGCACAGGAAAGAGGAACGCTGTGCTAGGCAATGGGGAACAACATGCAAAGAACATCCCTATATCAAGGTGTGTGTTTAAAAGTTAAAAATCTAGTCCTATTAGCTGTATTGTTTGTGGTGCTGCAAATTAAGTGAAGCTGATGTCTGGTGTATTTTGACAGTAAAACTACTTTGAGAGCTAATTAAACATTTAAGCAGAAACAAAGGTGATTTTTTTTTTTTTTTTGTTCTATGCAGCAGTTGAATAGTCTGCACTTAGTGTGAAAATCTAATGTCAATATGTACACATGAAATGAATTTAGAATGTGCTGTAGAATCTGTGCCACAGAAGAGGAAACTTTGCCCTCTAGTGTGCTTAGGAAGCACATCCCTCTGTGTAGCCAGATGGATCATCAAAGCTCCTTAATCAGCGGATATAGGCATTGTGAAGGGAAGAAAACTTCAATTCTTTCTGCATGTGGAGCATGTGAAAACTGCCTGGTTTAGATGCTTTTGAAATAGGCCCCATTCTTGGTGGCTTCATCATTTAACTCTCTGGGGAGTTATTTCCCATCCACTGTGTTCAGTATGTTTTATTTTCTTGACCTTCTGTGTATGTCATACTGAAATACTCTAATTGTAATATACTCATCGCAATGCTGTGTTTGGTTTTTCAAGCTGATGTAAATGTTGCGTCTTATCTCTGCAAAGCCAAAATATGTTTCTTTCCCTGTTTGTCTCTATAGTATCTTTTTGTTTACAGCTATACCTTAAAATCCGATAAAAAGAAAACAAACAAACCTCAAATTATGAGCTTGCTCTTAAAAAGGGAAAACCTTTGATGCGTTCTAAAAGTATATGTATGACTAACAGCTATACATATGTGAAAACTATGGATTTTTTGACTTGTTATTTTATTAATGTATAATCAATTTTTTTATTCATGTGTTATGTCATCCTTTTACTGACTGAAGTTGTATTCAGGAGTATATCTGAAAAAGGGTATCTCCTGCTAGATATAAGTAAGAGTATTCTGGAAGATTTTCAAAGTTCATATGGTAGCATATGAATGTGTGCATAATAGTATCATGACAGGACATGAATCTGGTGGCTTTTCTAAATCAATCAGAAATCTTTGAGTGCCTGAGTGTTACTGTAGTGCAGTGTTCTCATCTTCATATCTCTATCACACCTTCCCCCCACCTTGGTAAGATGTCAAAAGTCTGGCATTTTCTTTGTGAGGGGGATGGCATCATTCAATTCCAGCAGGCTGTGTTATCTCACAAATAAATTGAAAAATCCACACTTAGTTTGTGGGTTTAGTATGTAATGTCTTATGTTATATCAACATTTGTTGTCATCTCTAAATTACATAAGGCTTAAAAATTATCAGAAATGCGTATGAAACTTGGAAGTTTTTTGTGGTTCCATCTTCAAAATCAAATGCATTCTTGGAAATTAACAATTTCTGAGTGATTTCTGTAGTTGTTGCTAGAGTATCTTTAGCAGCTTGCCATAATTATTTTTTAATAAAGGGTGAGGTGATATTTGAAAATATTAAAAGAATTCTAGTGAGTGTACAATGTATGTTACCTTGGTAAAGTGCTGGTGTGAAATGAATCCAAAAGCTATCCTACTTCAATGACTCTAATTTTACTCGTAAATTAAAGCGGAGGAGTAGTTAATCAAAACTGTTTTTATTTGTTACTCTGTTGCTGACCAGAATCTTGTAAACTGCAGGTTGATACTGGAACTGCATTGCTTTGACCAACAGCTATAAAGAGTGCACCTTCCTTGTACTTAATATATTAGGCTTTCCAGCCACTATCTCTTTTTGTCATGTAATGATATTGTTTAAGAATACTGGCTACTTGCATTTCTATATGTTGAAAAAAGCCTTTATTTTGAAAGAAAGGCATATGCTTACTGAAGACTTGTGCATCTTTCCTGCACATATCTGGACTATATTCCAGTCATGTTTTTTTTTTTTATTTTTTTATTTTTTAAACATTGATGCTTGACTTGAGACTATCGAATAAAATAAACCCAGAACTCTTCCCTTGGTAAAGATGTGTCCCCATTGCAATGCTCTAGACGCTCAGGAGAAGCTCACCACTAATTCTAACAAGGATTTTCCTTTCTACTCTTAGATGGTTATGGAGCAAGGGAACTGGCTTGTAGGTGGAGATCTACAGGTCCTAGATCGTATTTATTGGAATGATGGACTTGATCAATACCGTCTCACTCCAGCTGAACTAAGGCAGAAATTCAAGGAAATGAATGCTGGTGAGTAAATGTTTCTTGTTCTGTTTCTTCCTGCAAAGATTTATGCAAAAGCCTGCTGTCTCAGTACCACAGGGGCTAGTGTTGTTTCAGTGCTCTCTTAGGTGGCATTCTTTGCCTTTTACTGATATTAATTTTTAAGATCTCAGGCATTGCATTGCCTAAATACACAAGAGAAGCTGGTAGTGCCTGAGGTTCTGAATTTTATCTTTCCATGCACACTAGATATGTTACTAATGAAAGAAGAGATAATACAAATTTGGTAGAATGTGATTTAAAAATTATCAGGTTCGGCTAAAACCTAAGAGGTAAGGTTGAGTGCTGAAAGCTCTTCTATTTTTTTATTCTGTTCCATGCTGCTACTGGGAAGCAAAGCTTATGACAGTAATGCAAGTAGATTGGTGCAAAATGAGATGTGTCACAGTTAAAAATTGTGAACTAACTGCTAGCTTTATATTGCAGAAGAAACAAAACAGTTTTTCTCAGTAAAGCAGTTGTGTTAGGCAAATAAATAAGAGGCTGAGTAATGTCTCAAAGCAGAGAAAAATCAAACATACTGCCTTGTGGCAGAGATTGGTAGGCATCTGCTAAGCACTTCTAAGTTTGAGGGAAGAGATTAACATCAAGAATGCAAACAGAGATTGGTCCTAAGCACCTGTCTTTTTTCAGCATGGTCAGTATTTCCAGGATCAACAAGTTTGAGATACCAGTCTTAGTTTAGCTAGCCCCTAAATAAATATATTTGATACCTGAAAAAGACCTGTTCTCTACATTTCATTGGTTCCTTATTGGGAAACTTCTCAATTGTGGTGATTTTGCTGTCTTGCAGCGTTCCTCGGTTCATCTTGATTTGCAGAAGGGAGAAATCCTGGTTCTGTCAGGGTTTTTTGTCAAAGGGTTTGTAATACTTTGGAATAGCAGTTAGCCTTGCTTTGTTCTTACTGTGCGTAAACTCTACTAAGCTGTTTAGTTGAAGAAAACTTATTAAGGCACATTAAATCCCCTTTTATTTGTTTTGTTGCAAACGTGTCCATTTGCTCTCCTGATAACACGTTGAACCTTTAAGACAGATAGCATAATTTGATTTCCTCTTAAATTTTAACATTATGGAATGTGCTCATGCAAGTGAAAAATCCAAAGAGAAGATTATAGCTGTTGGAGAAACTAGAGTAATTCTGTGGAAATCTCAAAAATGAAGGAAGACGATTTATGGGGTTTTTTTCGTATGTTTGGTTTTTATTAGTTTTGCTTATTTAGTATAATAATTTAATAATAATTCATAATCCTTTAATGACCTGTGACTACTGCTATTATGCTTGTTTAGTAGAGTTCAGAGGAAAGATTGTACTATTTGAAGATTTTTCTATAGTTGTACAACTCCTGGTAAAATAACTTGCTTTCCTTATATATTTTGTCTGGTTTGTTTCTTTTTTTCTCCATAGATGCTGTATTTGCATTCCAGTTACGCAACCCGGTGCACAATGGGCATGCTCTTTTAATGCAGGATACTCATAAACAGCTTTTGGAACGTGGCTATCGGCGCCCAGTTTTACTCTTGCATCCACTTGGAGGCTGGACAAAGGAGGATGATGTTCCTCTCATGTGGCGCATGAAGCAACATGCTGCAGTACTGGAGGAGGGAATCTTGAATCCAGAAACTACAGTGGTGGCTATATTCCCTTCCCCCATGATGTATGCTGGACCAACTGAGGTAAATACATTAAAAGTTTAAAACAAAACACTGAAGTATTTCATGCTATGCTTGATGTTTGTGTGTTGTGGGTTTTTTTGATGGAGCGAGGAGACTAATTTTCCTTGTGAAACCAGACCGTAAAGACTCCCTCTGTCATCAACCAAAACATTCTTCTATGAAGAAAATTCTGTATTGGACGATTTTGCTGGAAATGGTGGGAGACAATGTTGGGTTTATGGGCTCCTTTCTTTACAGTTATAAGAGTATTATAATGAATTAATTTTTCCTCCTTTTTTATGGTATTTTTTGGAAGGAATTATGAGCTTTGTTAACATACCAAATATTGTCCTGAATGTTAAGATACTTAAGTTTTATGACTGTTAAGCAAAAAGTTGGTATGTTGGAGGGCTATACATAATTAGAAAAAAGAGTCTTTGTTTACTTTTTTGGCAAACTTAATTCAGAGAGAATTGTTTCAAGGCTTTTGTATGAAATAATTCTTTGGCAACACTTTATTTAGAAGCCAGGTCTTGGGTTGGAATCCCTAGAGGTTTGTGGGAAGCAGCAGAGAGAATAAATGCTCTCATTTGAGGGCAATTCCTTTAGGGGATATTGGCTCTCCATCTCATTTCCCTGCCCCCCCCTCCCCCCCTTTCCCTCCACCATGCCGAGTCACAGGAAACTCTGTGGTAGCTTTTTGATAGATAGGAGATCTCACCAGTGGAATTAAATTTGACAGGTGTTGCTTATTTTCTGCTGGCCAGTTGACTGATCAAACAGAGCTTGCACTGCCTTTCAGTCCAGAGAAAAAACTGTAGTCCAGATCTAGTTGAGGCATGTAAGTGAGTTACTATAGGGAATCTTGTACTGTTCCCCATAGACCTTTTTTGAGAAATAACAGAAATCTTCTACTACAGTCTTGTATTCACGAGCATATGAGGAGGAACAAAATCCACAATCCTAATTCTGAACAGAATTAAGAGTTTTCTCCTAACTTATATGGCATTTCCAGTGACCTAAGAGTACAGCCTGACAATAATGTTTGTAGCCAAGTAATAAAAGAGACTCTTCCTTTAATCTTTTTCCATAGGCCATTTAAAAGACATTGGTACCAGATTTGTTTCTGTAGCACAAGTGCTTTACAGAACAACAAGCAGCTGTTACTACAGTTATCTACAGGATGGATGTGGCTTTCCTTCTGCAAAGATTTTAGTGGACGTGTTTCATAAGCATCAATTTTGCATTTTTAACATTCCTGTTAATTACCTTGGAAGAAAAAATCCAGTTCTATAAGGGAAAATTCTGTATCAAAATGCAATAAATTCACTAGCTTAGGAAAGTAAGTATGTTCTGAAGTAGTATGGAGGTATAGAAATGGGACAAGAGCTGCTAGTTTTATGTCTCAAACATGTGGCTTACATTGTTCTAAATTGTACTAGTCAAATAGCTTCAGTTATTCAAAATGGAGTTCTTGCTTGCTGTTACCTAAATGACAACATGAAGCTTAAATTTCCTAACTGTACTAGAATAGTTTCAGAAAATATGCTGCTAGCTGCTGTGGTATGGTGGAATTTCATGTGTGTGGCCCACTTTATGCTTGTAACTGTGGTGGGTTGACTCTGGCTGGATGCCAGGTGCCCACCAAAGCTGCTCTGTCACTCCCCCTCCTCAACTGGACAGGGAAGAGAAAATGTAATGAAAGGCTTATGGGTTGAGATAATGGCAAGGAGAGATCACTCAGCAATTACCGTCATGGGGAAGACTCTACCTCGTCTCCCCAGGTGGCACCGGGGGACAGAGAATGGGGGTTTCGGTCAGTTCATCACATGTTGTCTTTGCTCCTTCCTCGTCAGGGGGAGGGCTCCTCACACTCTTCCTCTGCTCCAGTGTGGGGTCCCTCCCATGGGAGTCAGCGCTCCATGAACTTCTCCAACACGAGTCCTTCATGAACTGCACCAGCGTGGGCCCTTTCAACAGCATGCAATCCTTGAGTAACAAACTGCTCCAGCGTGGGTCCTCCCCCGGTTCACAAGTCATAGAATAATAGAATGATTTAGGTTGGAAAGCACCTTGAAGATCATCGAGTTCCAACCCCCCTGCCT
>NW_009648444.1:1823025-1836304 GCF_000708025.1 Charadrius vociferus
GTGTCTGTGAATGTGATGCTGCCCCTATCTGTCTATAGAGGGCTTCATCCACTTGGTCTTCTTGGTCAGGTGGCCTGTAGCAGTCCCCCACTGTAATGTCCCCTGCTCCCAATGTCCCTTTAATCCTGACCCATAGGCTCTCAGTTGGCTCTTTATGCACCCCTAGGCTGAGGTCCACGCATTCCAGCTGCTTGTTAACATATAAGGCAACACAGCCTCCTCGTTTCCCTTGCCTGTCTCTTCTGAAGAGCCTGTAGCCTTCCATGGCAACACTCCAGTCATAGGAGTCATCCCACCAAGTTTCCGCAATACCAGTGAGATCGTAGCCTTGGAGGTGTATGCACATCTCTAGCTCTTCCTGCCAGCAAACCTGCTTGCACTTGGGCTTCTCTCTCCATGGGGCCCTGGTGGGCTTGGTCTTGGCCAGCGGTGGGTCCATTTTGGAGCTGGCCTGCATTGGCTGTATCGGACATAGGGGAAGCTTCTAGCCGCTTCTCACAGAAGCCACCCCTGTAGTTCCCGTGCTACCAAAACCTTGCCACGCAAACCCAATACATAAATATTAGTATACATTAATAGTGTTAATGTACATTAATATAAATACTAAAATTATTAGCATAGTTATCCATCCAGATGCTTCTATAGCACCCCATATGCTTGAATAGCAGTGGAATCTGTAATGTGTAATGTCTGGCTGTGGTCAAGATGAAAACTGATACCAACAGTACCCTCATAACTTGTGACTGATACCTGATTTCATTATCTGACTACTGATTTACAGAACTCTATCCATATTCACTGCAAAACTTCCTCCTTGAGTGGTTTCTATAACGATTAGTTATAGAACTAATGAGGTACTAACAGTTAGTTACTACTTTGAGAAATCACTTTTTGAGCTTCTTGCCTAAAGCTTATTAACAGAACAGCATGCGCAGTGACTAAAATATGAAAAACTCATTTTGTTTCATGTAAAGATTTGCAGTAGGCAGATGCAAATTTTTATTTGTAATGCAAGGAAAATGTATCCATCACATTGTCCATTTACTTCAAGGTAGTGGCAGCAACTTTTGTCCTATGACTTGTGGGTTTTTTCCCTCCTGCTTCCCCTTCTTTTTTTTTCCATTTAGCACTTGATAGATGTTTTGACAGATGTTTATTGCTGTTCAACTTGTGAAGCTATTTTACACTATGTAGTTATTGGGTAGGCCCTTTAGTTTATATGAAGGTAAGGCTGCACGTATAAGAAACTACGCTTATATACTTGCTGTATTTTTTTTAAATCTTCTCTGAGTATCCTTTGGCAGATACTAAGCTATATAGATGGCATGACAATTCTTTTGGGGGAATACTTCCCAGTTTGAGAACATATTGACATTTCCTGAAGTGGTGTGTCTTTGTTACCTAAAATAATGTAATAGTTGCTTTACTTTTCCTGTACTGTACAGTTAAATTTTCTCTTGAAAATACTACATATAAAAATGAAGAATAGTCACCAACAGTCCTATAACGTAAGTCTAAAAACTGTCATAAGTGTAACATATCTAACAGTCTAGGATCTAGTAAATACTGCAGTCTTTGTGAGGAGAAAAAAAAAAAAAGTCTTTTCACCATATTTAGTAAGAGATGCATTTCTAAATAATTTGAAAGAATTTATTTAGTTGTAGGGTGTGGATGACGTCTGTGTGCAGATTTTCCTTTCAAGCATCTTGTTTGTTTCTTTTCTTTACTTTCAGTAGTAACTGAAGGAAAAAGTAAAAATCAAGTTGTTAGGTATGAAACCACTCATTTTGAAATGTGCAGAGAAGTAATGGGGGAAAGCTGTTTGTCAGTATTTATAATACTTCAAATATTAGGTGGAAGGGAGTTGGGGCCTCCAAGCAAAAATTCAGTAAAGCTGAAGTTTCTGATTTTGACGTTGGTTCCTCCCCAGTTCATATAGACGTGTTTAAACCAAATTATTTCATAACGATATGGGAAAAAGTGACTAAATATTTACCAATACTAGAGTTGCTTTATCAGTTTTCATCTTGGAAGGCTGTGGTATAAATAGGCAGTCTTTGTGTTCTGAAAGCCTATTCCAAGCATTCAGGTGCAGTATTTACCTAGTTTATATGTCCTTTGGGTTTTAACATTGACACACACTAAGTGTTAAAGTTCTGCCTCAGACAACATCCGTGCACCACGTGAAAATGCTGAGTATGGGTAATTCTTCTTTTTAAATGTGTAGATAGGTTGATTAGATCACTTGTGAACACTGTGTTAAGTAGCCTATCTTGTCTTTCTTCTGATGAGATATTTGGCAGCTATCTATTGGTCAGGGTGTCTTTTTAGAGAAATTACTGTGACTAAAATAGAGCAATATGCAGCCAGATCCCGCTAAGGTTCCCAAAGGAGTTGCTTTTGGGTTAATCTTTTTATACATAAGGAAAGGGATGGAGGGTGACAACATCAGGAGGAACTGAGCTAAGAAACGGATGGGCTCCACCTTCATTATCCTGAATATACTGTTCCAAACACTGTGCTAAAGTAACTTTTTAAGCAGCCTAATTTGCAAATGAAATGGGAGTAGTATATCTTAGTTGTAACTTCGGTGGTAATTCACATAATTGATTCTTTGTTTTGTTGTGGCTCCATAGTAAAAATCATGTCTGATTAGCAAAAAAGTGGTAATTATACAATGCATGCACATTTTGAGCGTTGTATTTTGAGAGTTTTCTTCTGTTAACTGTGTTTCCCTGTCTCTGTTCTAGGTTCAGTGGCACTGTAGATCACGGATGGTTGCAGGAGCTAACTTCTACATTGTAGGGCGAGATCCAGCAGGGATGCCACACCCTGACACTGGGAAAGATCTCTATGAACCAACCCACGGTGCCAAAGTGTTGACAATGGCTCCAGGCCTCCGAGCACTGGAGATTGTACCCTTCAGAGTTGCAGCTTATAATAAAAAAAAGAAGTGCATGGATTATTATGACTCTGATCAGTAAGTTGTATTTTTGTTTTAAGACTTCTGGAGCAATAACTGCCTTCTACTCTTCACCCACATAAAAATAATGTTTTAAATTAAATTCACATTGCTCAAAGATGGCAATGTTTAGATATGCTTGTAGATTATGAATGCAACTTGACTTCAGCATGATTTGGGTGCAATTTCACAGCACAACTAACCTGATCCAATTTTATCTGCCACTGGAAGCTCCCCTTTTCCTCTCAGGTACTTGAGTTTCTTTAATTCTGAAGTATGTTGGCACAGATTGCTAAATCCACAGAAAAATATTACTATTTATTATAATGGTAAGATTAGTTTTCTGCCAGTTTATCTTTCTAAATACGCTTCTCAGGCATCAGGTATGCATCAGATATGATGGAAGAAAAACAATGAGTGAACGCAGCAGGGAGAAGATACTGGGCAAGAGAGGGTGAAAAATATCTATTTCCTCTGTTTAACAATAATGCAAAGTGTTGCACTAAGTATGTCCCAGGGTTTTCAGCTGGTTTTTTTTTTTGTTTTAATCAATCCAGTTACAGGACAGGTAATTTCACGTTCTGTGTGTTCCAATATTATTTTTCAGTCATGTGTCATAGAGGAGTCCAAAACTCACTGTATGTTTTGCTGTGGTGCCAATGAGTGGGACTAAGAAGATGACTTGTCATTTTAGTTTAAACCTCTTTATTCAGATTATTGAACTGTACTTCTATTTTACATCAAGCTGCAGGTAAAGTTAGTACTGAAATACAAACTGTCAAGCAAGATGTTTTTCTAAAAATAAAATTGCATTTTTTATATTCTTACTATTTCCTACTACTCCTAACTGAAGAAGTATGTCTATACAGCAGAGTTCGTCTTTGAAAGCATGAACTCAGCATGGGATGGATTGACCTGTAAAGAACCCATCTCTTATCTCTTTTTCTTCAGCTGTTTGTGCTGCAGTTACACTGAGTATAGAAGTCTCCAGGGATGTCACTGTGGCTTGTGACAATCAAAAACCAAGTTTTATTCAGCAACTTTCTTACCATGAATTATGTTTATTAGTAGATAGTGTGCTGGCTTAACCTTGATTGTAAGTTACGTAGCTGCTTTATATTTCAGCAGTAAATTACAAGCACCTGAATTGGTCTGGTTTCATTTTTAAAAGTCACAAAGTGTTACTATCTGTTACATAACTAAATATAACGTTATGGTATGTTCTTCTGTTGTTTGGAAATCATAAGCAGTGTGATAAAGGCAAATGTGTTGAAGCCTGACAAGAATTGAAATAGTTTCACTGTGTATTACTCCACAATGTCCATATGTGCTTAGAAATTTGATGATTTGCTACATTGCAGATGTTTTAAAATTGAAGCTAATCAGGGAGGCTTATTTAGCAGTTGTAGTTTCCTGACATCGTTTTTCCTTCCTCCTCCATCCCATATAGGCAGCATTCCAATGTAAGGTTTTCCTTAGTGCTGTGAAGCTTCTCTTTGGATGGCATTGTAGCAGGTTTTTTTTTTCTTCTCAAGTGGAGCTATGGACAGTAGCATCAGATCAGATGTATGCCCTGATACATGGTATTTCCATCAGGAGGAATAAGATTAGTGGGAAGGATACTCCTAGCGCATTACACACGTGAAAGTCTTTTCCTAAACTTATTGCCTCTTACCTAGCTGTTGAACACTTCTACATTTGTGCCTTTCATTATTTGAGATGCATCTAGAAGTCCTCATTGCTGTGCACAGTAACGAGATTGTGATGTAAATATTGCTAGTTTTATGCAAAACTGTATACATTGTAACAAAAGATTCAAAAGGCTGTCATAGAAGATACTGTGGGTATTTGTCCTTTGTCCAAGTAATTCAGCAAGTTTTTGAAGATAAAGACACAAAGATTACAGTGAAATAGTGATACTGGTGTGTCACTTCTTAATAATTTGGAATAGAAGAGGAGTAGCAATGTAAGAGTCCGGAATTCCCATTGGACGGAACAGAAAACCTTTGGAGAAGAATATTAATTCTGTGATCATTGATACTGTACTCTAAGCAGGATAGATTTGATTTAGATCAAGGGCAGTAAAATTGTACCTCTGTCATTAGCCAGAGCAAATGACCAAAGAAAAATATTCTGTGATAACAGATTTTGCCTGTTGTCACAGACTGCATTATGCACACCCTATTATCCTTTCATCATGCCTATGGGGACCCTTCGGTTTGAGGCATTTTTTTTTTCCCATTTCTGTCACTGTCTTGGAAAAAAGAACATGCTGCTATTACCTGCAGTTTTGCCCTGCTGCTGTCAGAATGTAAGACTGTTTGTCTTGTCCTTCCCTAGATACTGTTTGTAAACTACAGGGTGGACTGGAGTGTGGCAGCAATCCTCTAGATGGCAATGCAGACACATGGAGACTCCCTGAAGAGAGAGCCGTTACTGCTCCAGCTTGCCATAGACAATACACTGTGGTAGGCTCCAGACAGAGTTAGAGTTTGGGTGCAGCTGGCTGCATTTCAAGATAGTCTGTGTAATGCTGAAAACGTCGCAGGCTCCTGGACCATGTGGTGTTTGACTCTGTAAGGGGGATGGCAGGGAACAGAGGATTGTCTGGAAATATGAGAGGATCAGTACTGGTGGAAGACCTTTGGTGTGAAACAGTGATATTTGTGGAAATCTTTCCTGAGCTCACCACTTACCTGGTGAAAAACACAGCATGAAAATGTGGGGAAGAAGATTGTATGCATAGAAGCATTGTTCTGACTTGTTTTGGAAATGGGTAACTTGATTTCTGTTGCACCTTTTTCAGTTCTTTGAGGCCTGGAGACTTGACAGCCAACTAAGCAGCTGAAGAATTTACATCGCTAAGGGATGCATGGAAGGTTATGGCAAGTGGGTTTCCCTTGGACTGAGCTATAGCTGAGCTGTGTGTCTTAGCTGCTGGAATTAGTTATTCCGTCCCCGAGTGGTCATCTCTTCTATTCTTTCAGGCCTCCTAGACTCCTATATCTGGGAAGGTACTTGTGAGAAGACATAATGGACACCATCTGCTATCTTGGGTGTCTCTCTAATTTGGCACAGTTAGACCCACACCTGGCTTGGCAGCAAAGACATGCAGAGATTATTGCAGTTGGGCTCTTTGCTGATCTTAGTGAATTATCTTTCTCCTTCTGAAGGCAGTACCAAGCCATGGGGGTGCTGGGGGATGAATCTTTCGCTAGTGGTGAAAGGTTACCAAAAGCTTGATCCAGCTTCCAGGATGATGTCTGACAAGCTGGGGCTGCAGCATTAGAAGTGGCAGAGAGGTGTTTTGCTTGTGACATCTCTAAACATTCATGCTCAACTTTAATGACAAAGATGTAACCCTTGCTGATGGAGTTCCATGTATGCATGTGGGGGTACATTTTCATATGCTGGGTTGGTACTGGGTCAGTTACCTACCATACTGGGCAACTATGTGATACCAGCCTCCCACTGGCCCTGCCTTCAAATCAGTAACAGAGGCCCTTACTTCTCAGGTGTACTGCCTGTGATTCTAAGAGGTCATTTTTTGTAAGGTCTTGAGCTCCCAAAGGTGTCCATGCAAGTGCAGTTTTGTGGAGTTGGTAAAGAAGTTAAGTTTGTTTCTCACTTCCACTAGTATTCTCCAGAACGCATGCTGTCCTTGAAGTTTCAGTAGACCTGGTATCTCAGTAGACCTGGTATCTTGGTTTGGGAACAGTCTGGAGAACATGATGGTTAACTTTGAGTGTTAGGGCATCACGTTGCTGGTTGACACTGTTGAGCTGCTGTGGTGCTGTGTTGGAGCTGAAGTCACTTACCGGCACATGTATCTACATGCACCCCTGTTTATAAGAATAGCAGAGATATCCTGATTGCATTTAGCAATAATCATGGAGCACTGTGTGTGACAAAAGGGAGTAAGAAAAGACTGATGTAAAAGCCTTTATACTAGCTGCACAACAATTGTAGTTGCAGAGTGGTGCATGAAGTTTAACTTGTAAATTGTTTGACTAAAGTTACCCTTTAAAATATTAAGACCTGTGAACAACCAATGACTTGAAACTATATTTGTATTTTGCCTCATGTGAAGCCACCACAATTTTTAATTCGTTTCTTGGATGTCTTAGAAATACATTTAGCACTTCATGAAACCACAGTCTTAAAACATATTTTTGAAAAAGATCTGTCTAAACCTAAGATTTAGGAAAGGGATTTGAGGAATTCATTTGAAGAGATGTATAGCAGCACAGGTAGAGCTAACTTCATGTTATATGCGTTTTGGTCAAAATAAGGATAATAAAAAAAAAAAAAATTCCCTTTTTATTGTTGCTGAAGTCAGATAGCAAGCCTAATCTTAGTTTTTGTGGGAAGCTAGGGCATTTCCACTTGCATAGAACTCTGAAGAAATAATAAATATAGAAATTAGTATGAATATTGGTACAGTCCTTTGGTTATCATAGTTTTTACTCTTTTAGATTTCATAGAATTTTGGATCAATAATTGAGTATGTCCAAACATATTTTGGAAAAATTCATAGGAAAAATTCTAGTTATAATGGAGAAAACTCCAAATTAATGTCTGATCTGTGAACTGATGTTAGACTGGAGTGTAGAGAAAAAAAAAACAACAAAGAACCAAGCAACCAACAAAAACCACCACCACTCCCCCCAAAATCCCTACCCAATGCTGAAATCCCTTCAGAAAAACAGTTAGTGTGTTTCTTCAGCCAAAAAGGCCTCTCAGTTACCACAGACAAGTGTAATTTGGGATTGGTGGCTTAATAGTAGTTGTTTGAGTGAGCAGAGATTCCCAGTTCTTTACAGAAGATCAGTCCTATAAAATGCAGCCACAGACTGCTGCTGAGGGAAAAAAAAAAAAACTCAATTAAGAAAGGAAATTAGTCTGGCAATTTAAAAAACCACAGCAGTGTCTGGTAAAATGAATTGTGTGGGGTTTTTTTTGTCCCGAAAGAAAACTGATGAGGTTATTTTAGACTAAAAGGAACCCATAAGTAAGGTTACCGGAGCAGACTGTTCATGCTTTCTATAAAATGTGAATGAAGCATGGGTTTCTGTGAAAAGAAGAGATTTTAACTTTATATAGTTTATTCCCAGGACCATTATTAGGTTTGTCATGACTGCTTTAATACTATCAAGCCATACTTATAGGACAGCTGTTCCGACTAAGTACTTACTGTTCCCAAATTTGTTTGATGTGATACCTGTTTTTTAAAGTGATAGTAAGAGGCTGAGATAAGCACACTTATCTGCCCTCCTTAATTTAGCTATGTGAAATATGGTTTCTCCATTAACATTAACATTAGGCTTAAACCCTCCTGCCAGTCAGGAAGGAATTTAATTCACAGCAGGTAAAGGATTTACTTTGCATATGTTGATATTAATCATATTATTATGTTCTACTTTCACAAAGAGTTTGTTCATGGCCAGTTGAGTTTTGAACCTAGCTGATACTAGCTGGTTCATTCAGCATTGTGGGGGATTCCCAAGGCATAACATAGACTGACCTAACAAAGACTTGACACTGTAAGGGACAACATTCTGTTCATGTAGGAGTTACCATGTAAGTCATGACTTGATGCTGCAAAAGAAAATTTAAATTCAGTGAAAAGCCTTCTGAAAAGTGTTGTAAGGTTAGATTTCATTTCATTGACACATCCTGTTCAGGAAGCATGAAGCTGGAGAAGGAGAATTGTTAAAAGGACTGAACCCCAGATAAGGAGGCTGTGAATTGTGCTAGGGATTAATTGGAGCTAGAGATTACCAGCTGAATAGAACACAGCAGTTGTTTTGAAGCCAGACAGGGTAAGTCATGTTATTGTTTTATTTCCATACATTTGTTTCCAAACCCCATATTTTTATGAATAAGCAAAACTATGAATGAGTCTAGTATTTAGGAGAAATTTCTTAAGACCTTGAGGCCACCAGACATTGCCCTGCACAGAGAATAGGAATTCTAAGAAGGTGATTTGCACAGTGCCAGACACCCTAAACAGAAGGTTGGGGTTCCCAAGATTATGACTGATCTTTAGTGCTCCCAAGTGAAAAATCGGTTGTATAATTGTCGTGGTTTAGGCCAAATCGGCTATTTTATACTTAGATTAACCATGTAGGGAATAATTGTTGAAGTGGAAAAAATAATCTTCTCAATCACTGTATTAAGGTACTGTATTGACACCTCAGAGATATGGCAGTTTCCTGTAGGACTGGAAAAAACTTCATGCAGTTTTTTCTCACTTGCAAACTGGTGATGACTTTGTCGTTTTGCAAGAACTGTGAGGTCTTTGAAATCTTAGCCTCACTGCTCTTAGAGTGTTTGAGCTCATAAAGGTCTTTGAAATCTTAGCCTCACACACTGCTCTTAGAGTGTTTGAGCTCATAACAAAGCATAAAGATCTGTCATAGTTGCTGGGGTCACTCGTGGTATTATAGTAAAAAGTAACTACTGAATGCACAAAAAAGGGAAATCTATTTAACAGATTAAAACATTAGTCTTTGTAAATGAAAGAAAGGAAAGAACTGGTGTATGAATTGTTAATCTTATGTGCATGGCTTGTAATGTCTTATTGAAGCAAATTTATGGGCATAGGCGAAAGTTGATTGTCTTTTTGAAAACTTAACAGGCAAGAGGGGATAAAGCGGCTAAATTTTTTCTTAATGCTTGAACTTTAGTATTGCTACCACACTGGAGAAAACCGCACATGGAGAAACTGTATAGCACTTGCTTTACTCTCCTTTTCCTGATCATCTGAAGACTTAGTATTTTTTCACTAGAATTAACCAGGCTTATCACTTTCTCACATTTATTTTATAGAAATAGTTTTTTGCAAAGAATACAAATTACCTTCAAGCAGTGTTAGTGAACAGTAGGCATCTCTCTGCCAAGGAACAAAATTGAGAGCAATAAGAAAAAAGCATGTATGGCAGTGTTGCTGTGTAAATGTATATGATCCAAACCAAAAAGTTATGGGGCTAGTGGTTTTGTGGAAGGGAACTGTGGAATGCTTTCTGCATCTTGCTAACTTCCATACCCTGCTGAGCATAGCTCAGCACTTAAAGCCAAGTTCTGCCCTCTGGTGCGCACATTTGGCTCTTCTTTCTGTCTAAGGCGTGTGCATCTGAGATCAATATTTGGCTTTTATTTCAAACAGACAAGTAAAGAATGAGTAATACATACATGTTGCAAATTGAGCAAATGGCGTAAGTAGAAGTGCATATTTAATTTAAGAATAAATAATTTTTCCTTTGGAGCATTTGGTAGAACTTTGACATTCTTGTCTTGCTTTTAGTGTTTCAGTCCTGTGAGGAGTAAGACTTTAACTTGTGTAGCTTTTGCTGCTTATGACTACATACCTGAGAAGTTAATTTAAATTGTCATGTTAACAATGATAAACAATCCTGATCTGGGTTCATTTGTGCATTTGTCCAACTGAATTCTGTTTTTTTTTAGGGAAAAACATCGTTAGGAGAAGGCATTTTTATTATTCTCCTGCTTTTTTCTTTCGTTTGAACTGTATGTGCCACATTACTGATATGCATATATATGTATATGCATGCTCAGTGGCTTGTAATGGCCCAGCTGCAGCAGCTGTGGAGCTCACCTCTGGACTCGGAGGCTTTTACTTTCTCTGTTCTGCCAACTGTCCTTCACTAAGGTTTCATGCAATGTTGTTTCTTCACAATCTCTAGTGGCACTGAAATGATCTCCTTCAGCAAGCACATAGGGTTGGTCAGCTGCCAGGGCAGGGCAAGGTGCAAAATAGCATGGCTGCTGTTGCTTGGCAGAGGGCTGAGGCAGGAGGCGAGATGGATCTGTCTCAATACGAGTTCCCTGTTTCCTCATAGAGAGCAAGCCAGGCTAGATGGAAGCACAGACTCAATTCAGTCCACAGGAGATCAGTTGGACTATGCTACTAAACCTCAGGAGTTACCTAAGCTGAATATTGTAGAGGGTGTATATACTAAAGATTTACTGGCGTTGCTGGCCAAATGTCTGGAAATGACAGTTGCTATACAGCATCATACTCCCAAGAAGAAATTTGTAAAGTATCAAGAAATCAGAAGGAATATGAGCAACTTTGCCTGCTTTTAAAATATGTTCTTTTTTCCCCCCTTCCTTTCTCCTCTCTCTCTCCTCCTTTGCCCCCACTCCTACTCTCTCAGCCATGAAGACTTTGAATTTATATCGGGGACCCGCATGCGCAAGCTCGCTCGAGAAGGACAAAACCCACCGGAAGGCTTCATGGCTCCTAAGGCTTGGACTGTGCTGACAGAATACTACAAATCGTTGGAGAAGGCTTAGGCCTCTTATTAACTGCAGATCAACCTTTGACGCCTGATTTATTTACGAGAAGGGGACCACACAGTCACCGTTCATGTTGCTTTGTTGTGGTGTCTGTCAGGAAGTTCTTCTCTGAAAACAGACTCTTCTCCCTAACTTAGTATCATTCTTTGCCTGTCCTTATGGGTTCTATTATGTCCTGGCACCTAGCTAGCTGCTGGGTTTAATGTCTTCTCTTTTATTACAGTTAATATTCTTGCAGTAGGATTTTTAACTCTTGTCTTTTTTTATATTTTACTGCCTCTGTCCTATAAGTTCTGCAGCTGTTAAATAGATGCAGCTTTTTTCCTATGTTATTTAAACTGCTGGGTAGTGTCTGGTTTTAGTAGTTTGTAGGAGAAAATGTAATGGTTAGACCCTTAACTATGGATAGATTATCTACAAATCAAAAAAGTAAATAAGTTTTAAAACATCCGTAAAAGTGTCCTCATCTTTATCTCATCATCTCCAGAAGCACTTAACGTTAATTTCTAACTATATGTAATCAAAAAAGCAGATTTTTTAATGTAGTATAATTGATTAAATTTTTTTTGCTTTCTTTCTTTAGTTTTGGAGTTCAATGAGTTGTCCGGTGATTCTCTTCTGCTGTGGACCTATAGAGATGGCCAAGTAATAAATAAAAGAAAATATTCCATTTTCACTTTGATAACTACTCCAGGTTTTTTTTATATATGCTTGTTGCTGTAGGTGTCAGTAGGGAATGTTTTATTTTGTTTGATATAACTTGCCAGTTTTTGTTCCAGATATACTTGTTCAGTCTACTACAACTTGAAAAATATACAGCAGACCAACCTTGAATTAATCTTTAATTATTGCAAGAAAAATAAAAAAAAAATCCCTAGATCTTGGCATTTCCTGTGGTACAAATGCTTAGTTCTGAGGTTAATTTTCTGGCTATTTTTCAAGGTCTCCAAAGAGTAATCTCCTTTCCTTCGTTCAGCTTTGCTTGGTTGAAAGACAAAGCATATGTTCTTCTAGGATTCTTCAAAAATCCTGAAGTCGGCTAATTCAGTATGAGAAACATTAACTGCCAAAGGAAAACATAAAAAATGAAAAGTAAAACACCTTTAGGTGTAAAGTAACACTGACCTATTGGGATCTTTTCAAGCATTTGCAGGTAATCAGTGAACAGTCATAACCCCTTTTAGCCTATTAGCTAGAAAATGTCTCATATCTTTCTAACAGAAACTTACTTTTCTGTTGTTAAATAATGTATATAGGAGGAACCAGCTCAAAATTGTTTTTTGAATGTTGATACTGGCTTGCTGCTGAGCCTGGATGAGGCTTATGTTCATCTAGATTTTTTTCAGACTGGGGGAAGGTTGTGACGAGGGCACTTGTGTAATGAATGGGATGAATGCTACTTGCAATCTTTGTTTAATTGTTCACAGTAGAATTTAAGACAAATGCTTTGAGAATTACTTCCTTCTCTTTCCTTCCTCTGTCTCTTTTGAAGAGGTGTAGAAAGTATCTTTTAATGTGATTCTTACCTCTGATAGAAGGTAAAGCAGAATTAGGAAAAAACAAGGGTCATGTTTATTAGTGAACCACAGCAATTACTTGAGACTGTTTTGGTAGTGTAAAGCTTATTTCTTCAGAATCACTGAACAGATTTTCTTCAAACTTGGCTTTCTTTTTAGATTGTATCAATATGTAGGATGTGCAAAATCCAGAAGAAAGAGTCAGTTCATCTGTATGCAGCTGTTCATGCAAAACTTCAAGTTTAACTATGGAGGTGAACAAGAGTTATCAGCTGCTAAAATGGGATTTACTGTTGGAAGTTGGAGTTTGGAATCTTTGCTGTCAGGTTTGATTCTTCTGCTAGGTATGATGAAAGATAATAAAAATATTTTGGCAGAATAGCTAACACAGGTGAAAGTCTACAGAAGTTAATGTTTTAAAAATGCTACCTGTGCTATATGAAGTCTGGAAAATAAGTGGTAGTGATAAGCATGAATA
>NW_009648444.1:1836377-1854858 GCF_000708025.1 Charadrius vociferus
ATACTCAGCTGGTTTGATGCTGAGGCCCTTTGCTTAGAGAGCTTCTGGACAGCATTCCTTGCAAGGCTCTGTATTAAAGAAGCTTTCAGGTTAATTCTAACTTTAAGCCAACAGCCACAGCATTCGCAGCATAATGCTGATTAAGAACAGGAGCATCTGGTCGATTTGTGGGCAGGACTTACTCTCTACAGTATTTTCCTGTGTCATAGGAGTTTTCACTGTAGAGTTCAATTTTTTCCTCTTGTCTGCAGCTGCCTTATTTAAGGAAGCCGTACTTACAGGAAAGACATTCTTTTGCCAGTGTCTCTTTTTCTTTAGCTTTTCTCTGCCTTATCTCAGTGGGTAGCAGTGTCACTTGGCCAGTCCTAACATCCTGTTTTTAACAGTAGGTTCAACTTCATTAAGGGTGCTATGGCATTTGAGGCTCTTCTGAGACAACAGTTGGGTGTCTTCCAGGAGACAGCAACAGGACTAATGGGGTAATGTTGCACCCAACACGTGTCTCTGCACACCTGCTCTGTCACCAAGGAGCAATGACCTTAGGAACGCGCCATACAAAAGTAATAATACTCTTGAACCATGTGATGAATATGAGGACAAGCAGAACCGAACTTTCCAGCTGAGAAAATAAAAAGTGGCATTGTCTCATTTCTTCAGTTCCTAAAACAATTCTTTTTACTGGAAAAATACCGGTATGTACATGAGTCGTGAATCTAAGCAGTTATATAGGTGTGTTCTTTTCTTATGAAGAACAGAAAAATCAAACTTCCAAGTATACCCCTTTTCCAAAGGTCATTTTGCTTTAACAATCAAGACGAGTTTTATTCTGTTCATTAAGACGAAAAATGTCAAAAAAGTGTTCCCCCTGCCACCCACCTTCTGTCTCTACATTGATCTACCTTATAAATGATTCTTTACCTGCTACTCTTGCACAGGATAATTTGTAGCTATTCTCTGCTTTTTTTTACAGTCTCAGGATGATTATTCACTTCTAGGTGATTGCTCTGATGTATTGGGCATGTGATGTATGAAGGTAATAACACCCTTGATCCGTATGGCTGATACAAGCACAATCTGGACCCAGCTTTCCAAAATACAAGGATTATTGAGGTAGATTGGAGATTACCAAACTCTAATCCTTGGGGTTAAATCAATGGTACAAAACTACTACCTCTTCTAGGTGAAATGATTAATTCCAGATGACTGTGATACCTATAATACCTATGAGCAACTTAAGAAAAAGGCAAGTTTTTTTGTAAAGAACTTCATGGCTGAGAATTCTGTTCTCCTGTGTGAGCTCCCATATGCCTGTTTTTGACTAACATGAATATTCAAGGTAACTTTTCAAGGAAGGATCTACAGGTTGTGATGGAAAATTAGATGAATAGATGAATTCTGAGAATACTGACTTCTGTCTTATTTTTTTTTTCTTTCTTTCAATAGGAGATCTGAGCACTAACAACTTACTAATGCATCAGAGATGGAAAATGTAGACTAGGTCATGTTTGTGGTTTTATTTTTGTTTTGGTTTGGTTTTGGCTTTTTTTTGGTGGTTTTTTTTTTTTTTTTTTTTTAAGATGCAGTTTGAAGCTAACCAAGCTTTTACATCTGGAATAATTCAGTAAAAGTCAGGAGAGGAAGGAAATTAGCGGATGTCTTGACGTGGTGGTGATGATCATGGTGGTGGAAATATAACAGGGCTACAATGAGCTGTGTAGCCAATACTGTAATTGGCTAGAGTTTGGACTTCCTTTGCATTTCATATTTCCTTAATTTCAAAAAGTTCCACAGGTGGGTCACACAGGGGGTTAAACTTACTGCCTTTCCATGCTACAAAAAGAATAAAAGTTAGTTTGAACATCCCGACCAAATACTAACAGAGTAGTTCAGATCCTTTTCCCTTCCTGACAGATTAAAGATGCTAATCAATGTATTGCTTCCTTTTCCTGTAAATGCTAACAGCTTCAAAAATGTGTGACTTTCATGTGTGACACACACGGCATCCCTTGTATCTCTGGTCATGAACCTTTAAGTTTTTGTACAACGTGCTGTAGAAACACAGAAAACTTTCATCTCTGCTCACCTGTGAGTCAGAAGATAAGTTTACTGCATCTATGGCACCAACTCCAAAGACAGGGAAAGGGAAAACTATTCCTTCACAGGAAAAAATTAGATGGAAAATGAATCTTCATTTAACTTTGCATGCATGTCTATTTATCCATTCATAGGAATGGTATTTACTGCGGTGGTTGAACACTAGTAAGAAATGTGTAGGAATGGTATTCTACTCCTCAAACCTGACAGAATCCTTCACCACCACCCGTAAAATAATAGGGACTTCAGCCTGGAGTGAGTTGTATGAATTAAATTGTAGAATGAAAGCAACTGGTAGCTCAGAATTAGTATTTTGTGGTTCTTTATGAATTGGTCTTGGAAACTTGCTTACCAGAACTCCTGATTTAAATGCTGTTCAAGAGGAGAGTGACACTAGTTCCACTTTTTTCATGTTTAGAATTTTTTACAAGATGGAGCTGAGAAGGTAGATTGCCAAGGGTAAATATAAAGCTGTCAATGGCCAGCTTGTTGGATATGAGAGTACCTTGCCAGCAGCCAAACAGGTGTCGAGTAAACATGAGATTTAAAGAAAGACTGTGCTGAGGTTTCTGCTTGGTTGTGATGTTTTACCTTGAAGAAAGCCTGAGGGCTAGAATAGCAGGGCTTCTTTTAAGTTTGCTTTCTCATTTCACAAAAAACTTTTTGATTATGGATATAGCTGGATTTTTACTAGGCTTTTGAAGTGTCCACTGAAAGGTTTTCTTTGTGTCTCCTGCAAACTTTATATCTGCTTTTGTGGTATTAGGAATTTTTTTTAGCCTGTATCCCTTTTCATTATTTAGTCTTTATTAAAATCACTTTTTTTTCTTCTTTATGGGAGAGTATGTATGTGCATGAGCCAGAATCATGCCTTCAACATTTCCAGAGCTGTTTGCCCTAGAAACCTCATCTTGATATCATTTTGAAGTTGAAGGGGGAAGGCAACTACACTGAAAGCTAGAAAACACTGCTTTAAAGCCACATCTGGAATTCTTAGACAGTAAATGGCTCCAACTTAAAACAGAGAATACAGAGATTTTATATGCCATAAAACTCTAGGAGCCTTGGATTCAGTATAAGGTCTGTCACCTGACCTTCATGTTAAAATCCATCTACACAATGCTTTGAAGTATGATTGTAGTCAGTATGCTACCTGCCTATGTATAAAAAGAGGGGGAAAAATCAATTTCAATATAAACGTCAGTGGGGTGGAAATAGCGCTCAAATCTTGCTTTTATCCTCTGCAAACAAAGTTGTATTGTCTGTGGAGTCCTAAACTTATCACTCTAAATTGCGTTGTATGAGAACAATGCAAACATTTTGGCCATATCCACTTATTTTCATCTCGTAACAGCAGTTATGCTTACAAGTAGAAGATTTTAGTTTTTGCTGAGCACCTGCAGATCTCCAGACTTTCCACCCAGATGACCTGTGCCTGATTTTTTTTGTGGTCTAAATCAATTATTTCTGTAATGATTGATAGCAAAGTTTGTTGCAATAATTGTGATGAGACGGGTGAGAGACACCAGTACCCATGTGTTAATATTCCCTGAATATCATTGGTGCATTTTAAGTATTACAGAAGATGACATTTTGTTCATGAGGACAAACCCACTCCTCTAACATGGAAACACTTCTCTGATTTCAGGAGTGCTCCTCAGAGAAAGAAAATGTTTAGGCTTTTGTACTTAATTTGATTTCATCAACAGCTTTTTCAAAGGCTTAAGTGGAAGCAGGAAAGACTCCTTAACCCTTAAACATTGGGCTCAAATGGTTTGCCTGCTGTAAAATGGAAAACTGCACCTGGATAGTCCAGAGAAGGTTGTTTGCAGGATTGCTCATGTGTCATTGAGTTCTGCCTTGTTTATAGTTCAACTACCACCTGTGAAAAACAATATTTTGATAATTTGATTTGTTTCCAGGTAATAAATACAATCATGAGACAAAATCATGTTTAACCATAACTTTCTACTAGGAAAAGTTTAGCACTATTTTAGTTTATATTTAAACTACAATACAGTCCAAAAGATCCAGTGTTATATGAGAAAAATATTCCAATTGTTCTATGTGACAGCAGAGCAATAAACATACCATCAGAGTCAACATCAGAAGTACAGTGCAAAATGCTAAATATTATTGACACTTCTTCATTAGAGACAGTTATTTATAACTCCTTTTTTCATTATTTCTTAAAGGAAAAATACTGCTTCTTTCTGAAAACTGAAAATCTGTTTGCCTTACTTGGTAGTTAGAGAAAATCAGAATGACAGTGATTCTTCATAGTTTTTACTGTTTTGCTGTGAGTATTTTTAAATACATGCACACTTCTGAGGTCCACAATGAAATGGCTTTGCAAAGAACATTAAATTTTTAAAGTTTTTCTTTGTAAACTTTCTTGGCTATTTTACTTGCAGTAGTTTGGTCACTTTTCCCTCTGTACAAGAGAAAGAGGGTCTCATAAAGGTCAATCTTATGTAGAGATTGGGTACAGAATTTTCATCAACTATTAAAACAACTATAGCTGGTTTCCTTTTCATACAAGCTTCTGGTTCAGGGATGTCCTTCATTCATATAATGAGAATTTCTTGTCAAATGCTTCACATGCTGGAGAAAAGTGTATTTAAAAATGGTGAGTTGATGGTGGAGAATTCCAGGACAGCCTCATTCGAGCACTAACAATAGAAGACCACATCTTGTAATATATGATTCTTTCAAAAGAATATTGTGCCTTTTATATAATCATAGTTAGGATAAAAATGCAAATTCAAAGCAGCATGTTCTGTCTGAAAGCTGTACAGAAAGACATGAACATTCTTCAGTCAGTGGTTTTCTGGAAAAAAAACCCCACCATACTTTCTTTTCACATTTTTAATGTACTTGAAAAATGAAACATAAACGTCCTGATCTTTCCATTTCTATATTTAAAGATGTGTCTTGGTGGGGGACCGACATGTTTTCTCTCTCTTAGTCAAACACTTGCATTGTCTTCAGGTTGAGGATTTGCTGAATTTTGGCAATGAACTGAAAATTGTGGTCTGTCTAGACCAATCCTACGCTACAAACTCATCTTTTCATTTAGACATACTTAATTGACATTTTTTACCTGTATGTAACACGGAACAACTCTTAATTTCAGATTTTTTCTATGTAACTGTGTATCTAATGAAAGAAAACTCAGTCTCTTTACTCATTCTTGGTTTGATTATTATCCTACATGTGTCTGTAGATCTTGAAACTAATACTAAGGAAGTAGGTGCCTTTCCACACTGATTTTGTGAAGTTAACTCTGGAAGACATCATTGATGTTCAATAACGTGAACTTGAAGAAAGATCTGGCTGCCTGTGGAGAAATGAATCTGATTGTATTGAAAGCCTGCAGAGTGTGTGCTAACTCTCCTCTCTTTAAGTCTGTGCCTGAATGAGCTTTTATTTTGATAAGAAAACAGTGACTTACTCCTTTTCTAAGTGTGACACAATGGGGTTTTCTAAAGAAATAGATTTATCTTAACGAGTAAAATAAAGACAAAAATGTAAACTAGGAGCCTTTTCGCCAGTGGCTTACAAAATGATCAGTACAAATTATAGAAGGCCTGCCCGCTAAAACCCAGAGATTTTTGCCTGTGTATATCCCCAGGGAGACTACCACTAATGTGAAGAGTTCCAGCATTGAAGAGGATTTTATGCAGTATGAATTTATTATGCATTTCATGGTTCCTGCAGAATTTTCAATGTCTGCTCAATTTACATGTGCAATTTTAATAAAATATGTGCTTATAGTATATTCTGCTCTTGTATCTTTTTCTTCCTTTTCTCATAAAACACTGTTATTGTTTCAGGATGAAAATTTTCTAGACTTGCATGCGTCAAGGGAAGCACTGCAGTTTACAAGGAAACTTGTGCAATTTACAGTTTCATCAGTCAGCCATGAAAACTATGAGCGAAGGGGCTGAGAGTTCTGTGATAATGGAGTTTCTGATTTTGTTCAGGGCCAGTTTAACAGGGGACTACCATCTTCTTTTTTTTTGCAGACTACTACAGGTGTGTAGGTTTGGTTTTTTCCTTTGTGTTTGTTTGTTTGTTTGTTTGTTTTAGTAAGCATTAGTCAGCCTGTAATCTTGTTATTGTTTAGTTATCTTCTGAGGTTCCTTTAATGGTAGTCGTGAGCCTTTCTGGGAAGTGCAGCTCACAAGTTTAAAAGTTTAAAACTATTGCTCTAGAATCACAGTTTAAAAGTTTTCATTAATTTTGTCTATATAAAATTATGAAGTACAGAAGCATTTAAAGAAACAAGAATAAAAGGAAAGAATAAAAGAAGATTATAAATGGAGCAGGCAGCATTTGAGGGGTTAGCATGTTCCCAATTAGGGCAAACTCCATTTTACATCCACCACGTACCGGAAAGTTGCTGGTATGTATTGTCTGTCTGGGTTTACACATTACCACAAATGCAGGTAAGAACCCAGTGAAAGTGAGGACAACAGCTCCAAACCAAGCAAGGCTTAAAAGGTAAACTTCTGAAGGAAATATGACTCTTGCCCCTTCAGTTAAAGAAGCGGAGCAAAAGAGGAACTGACACCCTGAACTTTGGGACTGGATCTCTTGTACATGAGATATGGAGTAGAAGCCAAGACAAATACCACTGCTTTATCTGGTGGAATGTTCATCTAGAATAGTCTTCTTGTTGTGGTTTCAGCCCTCAAGCCAGGACACTTGTGTACACAAAATGTTAAGCCTTGTCAGTGTAAGAAGAAATCATGTAGAGTACTAATGTTCTTCCACTTTTCTCATTAGAAAAGCAAGCACTGTGTGCCATGTTGTTGCTGCCTTAACCTCAGCTGCTTTGGGATTATTTGTCTTGGGTGTGATGGCCTTGGCCTTTCATACTTAGGGTTCACATGGACTTTAGCTATCTTTGTGGGACTCCAGCAGCTGGTTCTCTTTGGACTCTAAGCTGCTTTCTCACTGTGGCAGATGCTGGATCTCTCTCACAGACAGATTTTTTGGGTTTCCTGACCATGCTTTTCAGTGAGCTTTGCTATTTTTGCTGTCTCTGGAGCATGTTTTTGTGGTCTGTGGTTTTGGGGATGTGGTGTGTGTGTGTTTTTTTTTTGCTCCCCCCTCATATTTGTGGAGCTGAAAGCAACAGTTACTGTAGTATGAACCAAAGTGTCCTAGTTTGCCATCTCTCTATGTTTCTGCTGCTGCTTTCATGTAACAGTTTCCAGTCAACAGCCTGCCTGCTGAGAAACAGAGAAAGCTTTGATATTGTGCAAGTGCTGTCCAGCAATAGCCCAAATATCAGTGTGTTACCAATACTGTTTTAGTCACAAATCCAAAACACAATGCCATATGGGCTGCTGTAAAGAAAGTTAGCTCCATCGCAACCAAACCCAGTAAACCTTTGCTTCTTAACTAGAGCTGTGAAGGCTGAAGCAGGTGCAGCTCTAGAAATCCTGAGATTTTTTCCATATTGCGCAGAAAATGCTCTTTCTGATGTAGCCAGAGAGGTAGTAAAGATAGTTGCAATTGCATGCGACTGCTCTACTTTCATATGCTTCTATCTCTACTTGTATATGCTTCTATCTATGGAACACCAAACAGCAATGTAAGTGTGAAGCCTGCTGAAAGAATTTGTGCCAGATCTGGAAATAGAGCACTGCAATTATTTGTAGGAAGGTTATTCTTGCCGTGATAATTTGTTAGTACAACAATCACAATGGTTTCTCCTCAAAAATGAGGAAAAAAAGTATGAGCTTAAGTGACATGGAAGTTAACTCAAATTCTGAACTGAAATTAAGAAAGTGAAGAGCTCTGAATTACCTTTTTCTCTTAATGTTTCTTAATAATACATACTTCATCTTTTGACCTCATCTCTCCATTGTTCTATATTTTGTTTTCTCTAATGCTTCCATGATTAGCAATATGGATCAAAGAGATAAGACCTTGTTTACTGCTAATCTGACATAAAGGTCATGATTCTTCAGTATTTCAAGGTAAAATGATAAATAATCATGGTAATGAGGCAAGTCTCCTTGTTTGAATTATGACATAATCAAGTTGCGTCTGGTAGTGCTTCATTTGCAAAATGTTCACAGGACTGTTCTAACACCATCCATGGTGCTGATGCACAAACTGGGAAGTAATCAAAAAGGCATATTTGTTACAGGCTTCATTGGAAATAAAGAGCAAAAGAGAAGCCTGCTGTTCTCCAAGTAGAAACATGCTAATCCTGCAATGAGTAGGGGAGAAGGGGGAACATTAAAACTTCAAATCAGCCCAGAAAAAATACTAAAGGAATTTAGTGTTTTCATTAATATTGGTCTTAAGCATGGTTCTTCACTAAAGAGCTAGTTGCATAAAAGCTGCAAGATTAAGCTTGTTCAAAGTACTGAATATCATCGTTTCTTGTTTTCAAACTGACTTTCAATTATTCAAGAGCTGCTAAATTTGCTTTAATCGGTAACACTTTTTAACTGTAGGAGGACAGAAAAGTGCACTTAGAAAGTGGTAAATTTCTCGATGTTTTAGATTTTTTGCTTGTGTCTGGTAGCATGAGTGTTTTCAACCCAGCCTGAAAATATAAAGCTGAATCTGCAGCTTGATGGTTATTAGACATGAGCATGTCTATGAGCTCTGTCACAGCCTCTCTGTGGACCCGTTGACCTTGCATTAATTAGAAGATGTCATTCCCATTGGGATAACAGATCTGCCCTTATTACTCATGATCTAGGATTAATTTAAAGGGTGCAGTGCAAATGCTACGTAGACTGCTGTGAGAACAGGCTGCTATGGGAACAGCTGGTTTAGCATGTTCTTGCCTTGGTAGGATTTCAAACCACTTAGACCCTTTTTCTGCAGCAGTCAGTGCTGGCAGATGCCCCTTTGTGTTCAGAGGTGGACCTTGTCCCTGGAAAAGTCATTTTGTAAGCGCAAAAAAAAGGCATTGTGGTTTCAGTGCAGGGGTCAGTACTTGATCTTTTCCTGACACTGCTGAGCAGGCCTTGCTGTCTTGTATATTAGAATAACTTAATTGAAAGATTGAAATATTGTTGAGAACTTCAGCAGTTGCTGAGGTATTTCTTTTTCCCCTTCTGTCCTATTTGGTAAAATTGAACAGTCTCTGTAAATATGTGTAGAAGAATAAAAATCTTCCCTTTGCAAAGTTGTGCTGAACAAGCAGGACTGTATTGGTCTTCCTCAGAATTAAATACCAGCCAGACCTGCTGTTCATATGTGACACACTTATTTGCATTTGCTCTGATCTTTTGCCCAAATAAAAAAGCAGGAACCGAATAGGATTTAATTATGGCTTATTTAAGCTTTCTTTTATGCAGACAGTTGTGGAGTGTATATTTATCTGAGTAGAACTTTAGAAGCGTGGTCCTTTCTGCTCTCCATTCTCTTTTTTTAATAAAGAGCTATCTAGCCACAGGTGTTTGGTTTGTTGCTTTTTGTTTCATTTCCTTCTGATGGAAGCCTACATTTAGTGTAATGACATCAGGCTAATTCTTTCATAAAGAAAATAGAAAATTAAATTATTAATTTTTCCGTCACTGTAAGTCCTAAGCAAAAATACTTGCATTTTTGTTTCTGGGGTATGTAGTTTTATAGGTTTCTGTTTCACCGTAAGGAATTTTTATTCATCAGAGTGTGGGGGGCATAAAATTAGACTAGATTAATCTTTCTACTGTTTGATAGGGCTTTTCATTGCTTCTCAGAAGAACTTGTCAAATCTAACTTCTATCACTTGGGTTTTTGGTTTCTCTGGATTTCCACTAAATGATACTTACCCTTATCACCCATAAACCAAACTGTTTTACTCGTGGCTTAACCAGTTCAATTAACATCAAAACCAGACATAAATCTTCAGCCATCTTTAGAAGCAAATTTTTTTTTTAAACTAAATTTGCATTAATTTTTCATGTTATGACTTTCTCATTTACTGGGAAATGTGCACTAGAAACGCTAGCCTGTTTCCACAGACAAGTTGCCTGATGGGTGAGCAAGGTGTACTCAGTATGGTGAAATCATGTTGCTAGATGAGTTTTATCCTAACCTATGATCAAGAGGTGAGTTTTTTATTAATCCTTTGTCTTGCAGAATTAGTTCTGTAGGCTTCTAGTGCTAAGTGTTATTTAAGTACAAATCACATAGTAAGAAATACGAGAGAGCTTTTTTAAAAAGAACTTGCCTGTCATATAAAGATTTTTTTGATAATGAAGTGACAATTGGGAGGCATTTCTTTTTCTTCAGTATTGTTCACTTGCAAGAGATACTAAAGTGTTTGTTTGTATATACACGTATAGATACATATAGAGAGATAAGTGAAAAGAGAGAAAGTATCTTAACCACAACATATGTTTCTATTGAGTTTCATCTATTTTTTTCAGTGACAAAGCCACATGATTATCCCTGTTGGGATTGCAGGCTAATACAGATATGGAAGAATGAGCTGGATACCATATTGCTCAATCAGCCAGGTGGTTGGTTAGTCTGTTTATTTTGTGCAGAGGACAAATGTGTAGCCTCTGGCAGAAATAATATGACATGATTTTTCAGATCATCTCATTCTTTCTCTGCTGGCAGTTGGGAAAAAGATATATGCTATACAACTAAGCTTTGCAAATTGAAAGTCAGTAGTATGAAAATCAGTGAGGAAGAGTGAACAGCATCTTTTTCAGTGTTGGAATGTTTCTTGGAGATTAAGGGAGTATACAGAATATTATTTTAAGCACTTTCTGGTTACTCACTTCAGCTGTCAAAGTTACCGAGTCAAACCTCCTACGCCTCTTAATATTGCCATTAGAGAACAAAGTGAACATGTAACACGTAAGGGAAGCTTTTTAGCATTTAAGGTGGTGTCCTCCCTGCTCAGAGAGGCACTCAGTGTGGTCTTGCAATACTTTGTTTTAACTTAATGGTGCAGGTACAATGGCGAAGAAAGAATAGATAGTATCACAGAGAAAAGTTTTCCTGTTAAGCCAAAGGTAAAGAGACTTTCACTGCTATTAGATTTTATTGTTGTTCAGGATTTCATAAAAGCCATTTTAGATTCAAGCAAAGCTCTTATTTTTTTTTTTCTTTTTTGTAATACATAAAATAGAAAAATCATGGTTTGAATTAGCTTGATATTCATGGAGAGTATAGTAAGGAAAAAGTCCACTGTTAACTTTCATTTAATCACTTGGTAAAATTCAGTTTGGTGTCATTTTAAGAGATTAATTCTACTCTATAAGACCAAGGACTTCTGTGAGAATTGACTTTCCAAGTAGGTATAACTTTGTCCCACACTTAGGAATATTTTTTCTATTTAAGCCAATGGCAAATCTTGAAGGCACCGTGTCCCTGATGATACAAGGGTATCTTTTTCTGTGTCCAGTTTCTTAATTAAGTTGCAGCACAAATGAATGCTCAATATTTCATAGGACTTGATTGTCCTTTTTTCTTGTGCCTATGTTGGCTACATTAATGAAAAAAATGTTTCATACCTGAAAGCAGAAATAAAGGAGAAAATGGGGGACTGCTTTGAATGAAAACTCACAAATGCATGCATTTCCGCTACAAAAAAAAAAAAAAAAAAAAAAAGCCTGTTCTATTACTATGTAAGAGAAATGTTATGAATTAAAAAATAATCCATTAACTGAAGTTGCAGATCATCCTGGAAAGAAAAGGGTCATGTAGGATAGTCTGTAACCTCTGGAAAAAGAAATCAAGATAGTTTCCTGGAATTAGTTTAGCTTAGGATCCTAATAGTACACCTGGATAAATCCATCCATGGCTCTTTTCCACCTTCTTTTGTTGTTACTCTTCTGTCAACCCCATTTCCCTCTCTGTTTTGGTCGTCTTGTATTTTGTTCTGATGTGTCCTAGGATTCTGTGCTTGGGGCTATTTGTGGTTAAGAGATACAAAACTTGTTATTGTGCACAAACTTGGTATTTGCCAAAGTAAAGTCTTCTGCACTTGATTATGTGCTAGCATTAATGTCCATGGGTTTATTTAATACTTTAGATTATTAGAACGTGTCGTTTGAATACATTATTTTTGCAGCTATCTCATCCCCATTTTATTTTTTGTCTACATGTTAAACTTTGGAACTAGATAATCTCAGAGAAAACCTTATTTGTTTATCAATCATAGCAACAGAACGCTTAAGCATGACTAATTGTTGTTAGAAGGAAACCTATGTTTTTCTAGCTGAGTGCAATGGTAAAAATCTATCCCTGTACAGAAGGCTAATAAAAACTTGCTTACCACTTGATCAGAAAATCCACACTAATGGAAACAGGTGTTGCTCAGCTGACTTCATGGGAGCAATGCAAATGTACACATTTGGATTTGGCTCGGAAACTTGAAGTGATATAGGTCCTTGAAGGTTCAAGTGGAGAACAGGCCTTTTAGCTACGTCTTTGCACAAGAGTGAATTTTACCCTGAGTATATGGATTATCCTACATAAAAGGCCTTCATTGGTTTTTACCATATGGTTAAAACACATATACATATTTTTTCTGTTACCTCCAGGCACTGTGAAGCAGCTGGTATTAATGAATAAAAATAGCCAGCAAAATCGTGGCATGTGGTTGCTAGAAGGAGCAATTTATAGCCAGGAATCTTGTAGATTACTAGAAAGAAGAAAAAAAGAACAACCCCAAAACACATGACCTCTGAAAGCATGTATGAACTCTAAGTTTCATCTGCATTTTGGGCACCTGTACTGCTCAAGGCAACAGAATACGGAACTGATTAGAAGATACTAATTCTATTCCTATTGCTAAAAATTATAGGGAAGGGAATCGGAGACAGTGTGGTGTGTTGGGTTTCTTTTTTACACACCATTGCTGTAGTTTGTCATATAGTTGATTATAGTATCAACATATTTGTAGCTTCAAGGAGAACTTTGGAAGAGATGTTGTGACTTTTGAGTCTTGGAATAAATGAAATGTAACTTGCAAGGTGAGCCTTGGAAGGTGGTCTTACTGTAACGCAAAACTATAAGCTCTAGTAATTTATTTCATAGCCCTGGTTTAGATTTTTACCTTCTAAAAAATAAAGCTGACCTTCCTTCTACACGGAGCAATGACAAAATGGAAGATTCTTATTTTTCAGAAAATGAGTCTTAGTGTTTCATAATTGATAGTTACCAAGCTCAGCGGATGAGCGGCAAACTTCCTTTAAACCTTCACTGAGGCTCATCTTATGAGTTTTTTCTGTTTCGTTGGGTTTTTGTGTTTGGTTTTTTTTGTGTGTGTGTGTTTTTTTGTTTGTTTTGTTTTTAATGTGAGCCAGTGAATTCATCCTTTATTTGTCATAAGGCCTGTGGTTCAAATAGTGGGAAGATCAATAAAACATGCAAATTCTGTAGGGTGCAAACACTAAAAGGCATTATGGCATTGTAGTGAGAAAAATGTTGAAACATTATTTGCAGTGAGACTATAATAGCTACTGCTGTTATTAATTTTTATAAGCAGGGAACAGGAGCAGCAGTAGGAGCGGGTGTGGGATTCTGTTGTTCTACAGAACTGGGGAGACTGACATCAGATTCTACCTTAGGTTAGTGCAGGAGGGAAGAATACGAAAAAAATCAGAATAAGATCAAAATAAATTTAAAACTGGAAAACATTTTACAGAAAGACATTTGAAATTCTCCATCATTCATTCCATTCATTCAAAAAGAAACTGAGAAGTGCTCGTTAGGTTAAAGTTGGGGAGGAACAGAGATCATTGATAGAAAGAGAGATGCAGCAACAGTGTTTCAAAACTTGTCAAAGAAATTCAAATGAGAAATAAGGATGTATTTTGTAGTGACGATGATTACCAGTTGGAACAAATTACCTAGAGGTGTGGTGGTTTCTCTTTCTTTTGTTTCATAAAGTAGGCCACATGCCTTGGAAAGGTGTTGTAGACAAAACTGGGCATGATGTAGGAGTATCCAGGTGAAATACTGTAGGTAAGAGGAGAAGCTATACAAAGGTGTACAGTTGATCCATAGGAAGGTCCCTTGACAGAATATAGTCATCTGTATTATAATTTGTCTTGAATGAGAAATTCCCAGTTTGCATGTCACTCTGACTGCAGTGACAAAGGAATGTGACTTGCAGAAGCATTCAGCTGTGAGCAGATTCTTCTTCCTTATAAGGTTAAGGGGAACATAAGCAGGCTAATGATGTCAAAAGAGGAACAACATATTTCCCGATTATGCTGCTTGGAGGATCTATGAACTCCAGAAAAGCCCACAGGGGTAAACGCCTGGTGGTTTTGTGGCTTCGTTACAGAAAAACTCTTGGAATATAGAAATCATAAACATCGGACAGGCAATTCTAGTGAGAACTTGTTTTGAGAAACTGCTAAACTGTTTTTGTGCCTTTAACTTCTTTCAAAAGGCAATGCTGCTCACTATTGTTAAGTTTAAATTTTTGTTTACCCACCGTTGTTCATAATGGCTTATTAAAAGTTTGAAAATATGTATATTATTAACCAGTATTAACCATTATGCATTTCTGTTTGGCAAGTGTGAAATGCACATGTGTGGATGGTTCTAATACACCGCTTTGGCTTTGTGTCTGAAGCTGATCACCTGCATTTTTTGCTGGTTTTCAGTGACCAGCGTCAGCAACCATTTGCTGCTAATGTCAGCTGAACAAGAGTACCTAGGAGAGGCATACCTTGATTTCGGCAAAAAATATATAAAGATGGAAGTTACTTTTAGTTTAGATGTTTACCTAATTCTAACTGAAGACTTAATTGCAACAAAAAAAAATACTTTAGGACAATTAATCTTTCTTGTAACAAGATGTATTAATACAAGCCTTGAACAAAAAATAGTTCATTGTAGTTTTTAAAGATGGAAATAAACATCTGTGGTAGTGAGGGACTTTAAAACCTCTTAGAACAGAAGTGTTTGTACACAGAATTGTTGCATTTTTGCTAGGCAAATTCAATTTCTAAGCTCCCACATGTGAGGCATTTCTAATTTTACCCAGCTGAAATTTAGCATGCTAGCTGCCGGCCCTGATTGCTGTGGTTTTTGTTGCTGGGAGCAGGTTGGAACTCTTAATTTTTGGAAAATTCTTGCTCGTAAATTGCAAATCATTCTTCATTGTGGTCGGAAAAAAACCAAACCACTTCTTGAGTGTTTTATATCAAGTAGTGTGACTCTCCCCTGTAACATATTCTTCTTACTAATGTTTTTAAGTGGAACTGTTGCATGACAACTTGTACAACTTGTAGTATACAAATTGTCTTCAAGAGGAAAGTGCCGGTTCACTCACAGAGGTCAATGGTGCAAATTCACAAAATGGTAGTGGAAAGCGGTGATGATAACACAGAGAGAGCAAGCTGCCCCTTGGAAACTGCTCGTGTGTGCAAGTTCTTACTTCTACTGCCTCGTGGTAAGTTCTCTGTCAAAAAGAGTAACCCAAGTTAAGTGTGTATATCTGTGGTTCTTTTGGAGTAGCAGGCTTGCTGTAACCATGTAGTCCAGCCCCTACAAAGGTAACTTCGTTATCTGGTCATAGAAAAATGTGTAGAAAGTAAAGAATTTTTAAATAAAAATTCTGGACTCTAGGTACTCTATTATGCCAGTGTGATATTATTGTTTGTTATGAAGAGTTGTAACAGTATAAAGTAGTTTCAAGTAGACAGAGACTGAGAATAAAATAAAACCTGTCCCTGCCATGGTCAGAATACCTTTCCTGTTTGATTGAAGTAAAAACTTTTTTTTTGCACTGCAAGCACTGTTTACAAGAAATTGAAGTATTTCAATTGCTAACCTAATACTGTACTTTGAATAAATCCTCAGTTATGAAAATCCTGAGAGTTCTGACCTATGGTTTTGGATGTTGCCATTAGTGCTACTAAGAGGCCCAAAGAGGAAAGGTGAGGGGTAGTGCATTCCAAAAACACCCAAGTTCAAAGATGGCCATTTTTCAGATGGTTTCAAGGCTTTGTATTTGTATCCAGGCATACAGAAACACACACTCATAATCACAGGGTTGCCATTTGAAGAGTGGATCATTAGCTGGCTAAAAATGAAATATGTATAAAATTGCATTGATATCCATATCAAATGGATGTATGTATCACATCATTGCCTACTATATAGTTGTCTTGCACACAAATTGATAGCAACTGTCCTGTATAGAATACCATAGTTGCTTAAATGTACTGTTAATTCTGAAAAAACAAACTTATTTTGCCACAGAATATTCTATGCTATCTTAGAAATGTAGAGTATTAGGATACATCTAAAAATCTCTACATTAAAAAATCTGAAGAAAGAAAATCTATATAAAATCTCTCTAAAAACACTATAAAACCACAGATAAACTATTGTATACTTTTGAAGTACCTGAACTTAATACCCCTCTTCTCTGTATTTGATATACTGCAAAGTCCATTCAGACTATGGGATATTACACCTATTCATGCTTTTAAATTGACACCTGAAGATAACATTTTCAAATCTTATGGTACAAAGTGTGCTGTTATTACATCAAATTGTTGATGGTGATAAGAACTATGGAGATCTCAATGGCTGTTTTATTGCTGGCATACATTGCACGTGCCTACTAAAATGAATGCTGTGTATTTGAGTTAACTGGGAAGCAGCCTTCCAAAGATAGTACAGCCTTTCAGCATCAAGGAAGAAGAAAACATTGCAAGATAAGAAAATATAATGTTAATAAGGCATACTGTGATGAAAAACAAATGCTTAGTACATTTGGTGTCTTGTCTTTGGATTTATAAACTGTTTCAATTCCTCTCTTCTCTTTCCATACTTGAAAGAAAACTGTACTGTCATTTACCCTGAGAGCAAGGTCTAAGGAGGTGGTTTGATTAATCTTGATAAGTAATGCTAGATAGAGTTGTGGGAAGATGTCAGAGATTTACCTGATCACCACCTGGATCCACTAGTTTTACTACAAATAGCATAGTATTGTCTGTTATTTAACTCTGGGAGAACTTATTTGTTTTATAACATGCAAAATTAAATGAGCAAACAAAATATGTAGTCTTCTCCGATAAAGAAATTTCATAGAATTAAAATGTTTAAGAAATACGTTGTAAAGGCATAATCCTTTCTCCAGAAGACCTGTCTTTCAGACAAATTTCTTGATACATTCTGTGTCTTGGTATAATGTAAACTGAGTCCTCTGGCCATAACAAATATCAGTTAGCTGACCTTTTTAAACAACAGTTTAAATAGTTTGGTTTCAGCCCAAAGTTTTTTGTAAATGAAACAAATTAAATTATTGCTTTTTATTTATTACTCACATTGAGTCAAATAATTTTTCCATAAAAATTACGTTATTAAGACACAACATTGAACTGAGAGGTAAAGAAACCTGATTCATTATTAATCATGTAAGATATGGTAGGATAGCCCAAATAACACATGCAAGAGTGCTATAATTGTAGTTTTTATATTCTAAGGGCATTTGTAAGACTCTGAATCTTTGCCCAATTACCTTTTCACAATTTAAGACCAAATCCAAGCTCTTCAGGAAGAGAATCGATGAACTTCTAAGACCCTAGTAAAGTAAAACACTAGGATCTTTCACCAGAATGCTTGCTTAAAATTATTAATATTAGCTCCTTTTTTTTTTTTTTGCTTTAGGGTTCGGTGACAACTATGCCAAAAAGGACCTGGGATTCCTAGGAGACAAGGAGGACATGAGGCAAGTGTGGCCATGCATTGTCAAGCCCAGGGGAGGGCCACTAGGATCATCAGAGGACTGGAGCACATGAAGCACAAGAGGAAGGTGAGAGAGCTGGCTTTGTTCAGCCTTTGAGAAGGCTAAAGGGAGACCTTATGCCTGTCTACAGCTATCCAATGGGAGGGTTTAAAAAAGACGCAGACAGACACTTCTTGCAGATGTGTAGCATAGCAAGAAATAAGAGGAAACAGACACAAGTGGCAATAAATGAAATTGTTAGTTATTAGAAAAAACATATTCACAGCAAGGATAGTCAAATATTAGAAAAAGTCGCCCAGAGAGGAGGTTAAATCTCCATCCTTGGTGGTGTTCAATACTCAACTGGATAAGGTCCTGAGTAACCTGCTTTGCACAAGGGGTTGAATCAGATGAATTCCAGAGGTCCCTTCTGTTGTGGTTTAGGCCACATCATCTACTGGGGACCTGGGGGACCCCAGATGGGACCGACAGATGCTCCCCTCTACCCCTCTTCAGAGAGGGGCAGAGGAGGAAAAAGAGACTTACGAGTTTAGAAGGAACTAAACTACTTTAATGAAATATTAATAATAAAATAAAACAAATTAATGAAATATATACAAAACCGTATCAAGCTCCCGTGATGACAGTCATGACACCGGCTGGCACTGGGGCAGTCCCAGGCTGGACTCAGTGACGGATGGAAACTAGATTCTG
>NW_009648444.1:1855113-1912857 GCF_000708025.1 Charadrius vociferus
GCTGTTAATTTCAGTAGTTAGAGAGGCCCAGCTAAGAAGCGAAGTTACTGAACAAAATTGGTTCCGTTTTACCTCAAAGCAGGACACCTTCTAACCTAAATTATTCTATTCTTGCAGGAGAAAAGGGAAGAATAAAAGGTTTTACTTAGGAAAAAAAAATTAAAAAAATCTTATTGCTCTGATGAAAATTACTTGCTGTGAAGTTAAAACTGACCCATGGAAGAAAACACAGACACTTTGAGGGGCGTGCTTTGGAATAAAAATACTTGCTTTTGTTTGTTCTAACAAAGCTAGATGTATGATATTTCCCCCTGTCTTATAAGACAACAAAATTATTTTTGTACTGTGTCACCTTCCTCAGCTGTAGAAAATCATCCATTCTATGGGAGTTATCATCTCTTTGTTAACCTATATCTTCAGGTGGCAAAAAAAGAAAGGAAAAGTTAACTTTAGGAAAAACTAAGGAAAAATACTTCTCAATTATTTTCTCATTGTAGTCTTTCTCTCATGTTAAGTAAGAAAATTATCCTTGCGAAGTGTAAAAAAAAAAAAGGCTTTGAGACCAAAGATCGCTCAGTATTAGCATGTCTTAGACCTCCTATGATTTCCATATAGTGGACTGAAATGCTTTTAAGCTCAAGGCTAGGTTTTACTACAATAAAAAAAAATAGAATAATTAACTTTTTGAGTAAAGTAAATTAAAAGTGATTGATAGGGAGAGGCATGACAGGTTTGAAGACTTCCCCTGCTCCCACTCTCCCTCAGTTCTTCTGCCTGCCCTACTTTTGCAGGCTCATCCTTACAATTGGCAATTCAGTGACCCTGTCCTCTGTATTAAGCTTCCTGCTGCAACTCTCTCACCTGTTGCATATTGTAATCCCTCTGGCTTTCTTCCATCAATCTTGCCTACTGTCTGCCAAGCACAATCTTTTACACCCCTCTCCAAGTTGTCCACCTAATTTCTTAGAGGAGCAGTGAAATGTAAATAAATAAATAAATAATTTTGTCTGTAAAGAGGGTATTGTACAGTTGCCATGAAGAGGGAAAATGGACATTAAACTACCATCTTGATTTGTGGGCAGAAGAAGCAGCCTGAATTTGAGGAGGATTTACTTTGGCTCTTGGACAGCTGAGTTTCTGCACCTGTAAGTCAAAAAGTAGTGAATATTTTGCTACTTGTTTTCCACTATAAGCTAATTGTCTTCAGGAAGGGAAAGAACAGAAGCAACTGCTTTCACCTATATTCTTATTTTTACAGAAAAGGGAACATAAGGTGTATTTTGTACCAGAGCCCAACTGTGTTGAACAACTGTATGCACAAAGTTTTATTATTTCATTTTTCTCTTGGCTTTTTTTATGATTCTATTGTTTCCAGATGTGCCTATTCCAAGTAAATATCTACCAACTTTCCTTGGAGCAGTCAGAAACCACTAATGAGCTGTTACATAGCATCTGTGTCAGACTACTACCTGTTTTCAACCAAATTATCGGCTCTTCTAGTTGCATTTCTTAAGAGTGTCTGATCCAAAGCAGCACTGGATATTTTTGATTTCAGATGAACTCAAGGGTGGCTAAAGCACTCAAAATCATGCAGAATCAGCTTTATGAAGATATCCAAGATAGACTTTAGCTAACGTGTCTTCAAAATTTCGATGACAGACACATTTGTTGCACAAAACAGCCAAAGGCATATGTCTTGTGCCAGTTCATAGAATCACAGAATTATAGAATGGTTTAGGTTGGAAGGGGCCTTAAAGATCATGTAGTTCCAACCCCCCTGCCATGGGCAGGGACACCTCCCACTAGACCAGGTTGCTCAAAGCCCCATCCCACCTGGCCTTGAACACTTCCAGGGATGAGGCCTCCAAAGCTTCCCTGGGCAACCTGTTCCAGTGCCTCACCACCCTCAGAGTGAAATTTTTTTTCCTAATATTTTTTCTAAATGTACTGTCCTCCAGTTTGAAGCCATTCCCCCTCATCCTATTACTACATGCCCAGCATTCTTGTAGGCCAGTACCTTTTTTAGGTACTGGAAGGCTGCTGTAAGGTCTCCCTGGAGCCTTCTCTTCTCCAGAGTGAACAACCCCAACTGTCTCAGCCTGTCCTCATAGGAGAGGTGTTCCAGCCCTCTGATGATCTTTGTGGCCCTCCTCTGGATGCACTGCAACAGGTCCAGGTCCTTCATGTGCTGAGGACTCCAGAGCTGGATGTAGCACTCCAGATGGGGTCTCACCAGAGCAGAGTAGAGGGGCAGAATCCCCTCCCTCGACCTGCTGGCCACACTTCTTTGGATGCAGCCCAGGATGAGGTTGGCCTTCTGGGCTGCAAGAGCACACTGCCGGCTCATGTTGAGCTTCTCATCCACCAGCACCCCGAGGTCCTTCTCCTCAGGGCTGCTGTCAATCCATTTATGTTATAGAACAATAGGCAAAATCAAAAGATCACATCCTAGTATGACTGCACTGGGTTAGGATGTGTTTTTCTTTTCCACTTATTTCTGTTGCTTTGAATGTCATAATCGGTCTCCTTGTTGGGCCGACTTTGACTAACTGCTGTCATGCATATGCTCTTTTCACTGTACTTTCTTCTTCTTGTCCCACAGACAGCTCAACAAGTTGCATGCCAGAAGCTTGATGGGAGCTGGAAAGAGCATGAAAGTGTCCTTCCTGGCTTTATTTCAATATCTTTGCCAGATCCTGATGTTGGGTGGAACCCGGAAAGTATTCACACAGAAAAACAATTAAGAAAATACCATGAACAGTATTAATTTGGTTTTTAATGTGAATTTATCTGACTCATTTAAACAATATTTGTTTCAAAGACTTGGAAACACTTTTTTTTTTTTTTTTTAATTAGCAATGAAAATGCACCAGCTCTTTTTTTGTAGGTACTAAGTGAGCTGGATAAAGAGTAAAAACTTTATGATTCCTTAAGTTCTGAAGGACAAAATTGGCTTCAGATTAATGAAATTTGTCCTATGTTGTAAATATTGTCTGTTCTTGTTGCTTATAATAATGACTACATCGTATAAGAAACTATATAAAGATAATTATTCTGTAATAGCCTATGTTTCAATAAACGCCTCTTGTGTATATTGACATAGGTGAATTTGTAAGTTCCAAAGAAAATCAAACGACTTTAAGTACTTCAGCTTAGATTGACCAGAATGGATGAATAATGCATCTGGATACACTGGAGGCTGTAGAAGCAGAGCCACTATACTTTAAAATAGGTTTGTCATTGTAGGGCTTGACCTTCTTCAGGTGTTGTTCGTCCACATTTCTCTTTGACACAGTTTTGTAAGTATTCCGTCCAGCTCTAGCTCTTCAGCCATTAATTTTCTTAACTTCAAATATGCTGTGTTTTACTTACAAAAAGGCACTTTCCACCAATTGTCTCACCTTTTAGGCAAACAACAATGCGTTTTGATTCCCTTATTCGATTTTGATCATGGTGAGTGTAATTCTCTTTTAGTTGGAAAATTGAAGATTGAATTTTGGTCGAGAAGGCTTGTCTTGAAACAGGAGCAGCATAACTAAGTAACACTTCAATCATGGGGAAAGAACATAATAAAAATGTCAATAGATAATCAGATATAATGCTTATTGCAGTAGTGCTACATGCAGTTGTATGTACCTTTTCAAAATTTTCTATTTTTGTTATGAAAAGCATGGACTTGAATTGCAGTGCAGAGATTGGGAATTCTGAGACTAACAGACTTCAGTACTAGACTGTCAGAGAATTTCCTCTCTTGCACTCATATTGTCCAGATTCCAACCTCTAAATGTGACCAGGTGAACTAGAAATATTATCTCTTCAGGAATGGGAATGTAAGATTCTATATTGTTACTCTTTTTCCAGAAAGGAGTGAATCCTTTCTAAAAAAGGTAAACTTGCTTGTTCATTGTTTTCAGACAAGTATATTGTAGAAGCATGAAGTGCAAATGTAATCTCATCCCCTTCTCTGTCTTAGCATATGTTTGGTGATTAATCTATTTTCTTTTACTTTAATGACTTGCTTCTTTACTGCATTGTTTCACTAAACATAGTCAAGCGGGGCCTAAACTTTGCTCTGTGGCAGATACCCAGTTAGGCTTATGCTGAAATGTTTACAAGCTCGGGCCTTAAATAAGGAGAAAAGAAAGGCGGGTGGGTGGTAGTGTCAAACTTTGAAGCCATCTTAAAACTTAGAAACATTCAGTGCATTTGCAAAGTAATTTTACTCTTGGTTTGGCTGTTGCTTTCTTTATTTTGAGTATTCTGATACACCATGCCCATTACCTTTCTGCTTGAATTTTGGCTGAGTGAGCCACAGTGTAAATTGTATAATGAATTGAAACCACCTGTTCAGCATTTGGCATCTTTAAAGGAAGGCAAAACTAAATTCATGTGACATATGAAGACTGAGAATATAGCACTGCAACTACCAGTTATTCTGGCATTAAGTAAGGAACCAATGAGAACAGGTTGGGAATGCTGTTGCAAACAATTTTAACCACCATTTTACTGAGAGGAAATGACAGAGACTGAAAGTAAACTTAAACGTAGAAGTTAGCCTCATAAACTTTTCAATATAGCTTAAAGGCAAGAAAGCTAACAGCAAAGGGGAAGTGTAAATAATTTCCTGAGCAGTAAGGTACAGATTGATGTCAACAAGCTTTTCAGGTAAGTGCTGATAAATAATTCCAAATTAAGTAATTAAGCTCGTCTGGCAAAATCTCTCACTTGTTCCACAGTGAGTCTCAGGAAGATAATGATCAAGCCATTTGCTTTCGCATTTTGCTAGGAAAACTATTCATCCCAAACCCCTTCAAGTCAATGGAGAGATTATTTTTCTACTAATAGCAAGACACTGTCATCATCAATTGCACTGAGTACCCTGTTACATTGCAAATGATATGGAGCATTATCACATGAATAAAAGGATAAAATTTAATAAGTCAGATACAGTTCATATAGTTATTGTCCAAGTTATAGTTACAGGAGATTTTGCGCAACTGGCACAATGTGTATCGATAAATTAGTAACCCATTTGTTGGACAATGAACGTTAAACCCCCGTGAATAGTTTGCATCAAGTGCCTGAACGGTTTGTTTTTTTCCATGTAATGTCTGTGAATGTCTTGTGTTTACCAGAACTGGTCCTTCTACAGTGGTTTATTTGTTTGATGTGGGTTACTTGTTGATAAGAAGTATTTGTTATTTCTGACATAGGAAATAAGAAGTCTGGAACTGGCTTGCTGTAGCTTTTAATACCTGACACCTTCCAGATCAGATGCATTAGTTAAAAAACAATTTAACAGCTCCCACCCACCCCATTAAGTTCCCCTCTTCCAAACCAATCAAAAGCCCTGAAATGGCCCCAGACTTTTTGACTGCAATTGCAACTGCTTCAAGGGGGAAAAAAAGTACATCAATGTCCTAGCACTCCTGTTTCATTCTTGTCTCAGTGTTCTGGGTACACTGTTCTTATTCTAAATATAGTAAATTCAACCCCCAAAAGAAGGGCTCTCTTATGATTAAGAGCATGGGTCTTGAAACAAATGTCTTTGGCTTTGCTGCCTCTTTCCCATGTGACCTGGAGCAAGGCACTGTGGCCAGATGTTCAGAGGTGCCTAGCTGAGTGGGATGCAGCTGTCCCACAGGATGGAGAGCTCATGCTGCTCTGTCCTACCACAGCTATTTCTTCTGCCTTGTTGATGAATCCACCCCTTCTTAGGCATCTATCTCCTACTGGTTTCATTGCTCCTAGACTTACATTAACTGTCTGATGATTGTCTAGAAGGAATTTTTTCTTCTCTGTTAAATGCTAAGTTTTCTGTGTAAGCGCAACCCCATTTTCTTGTAGCTGCTAGTGAATGCTGTAATACAAATAATCGTCACTTAGTGTGGTTGAATTAAAAGACATATCTGGCAAAGTTGATGCAGAGAATAAATGACTATACTATTCCTGCCTCCTCAGTGAGAAATTTTTAACTCTTCTAGGCTGTATTTCATTAAATATATAGGATTATCAAGTGTGAACTAGTAATGAATAGTATATCGGTACCACAGTAGTATTGTGGCTTTAATGTAGTAGCTGTGTAACGTTACAGTGCTTACAACACATTTTGCTTTCTAGAGCTTGATTTGGCCCTGTTGTGCCCCTGCTCATTTCTGTGCCCATGCCCAAATTCTGCCAAAACTCTGTGTGTTGATACCTTACACACTTCTTTCTACGTCTACAGTTGTCATTGCTCCTGCCTCTTTGGCAAGGACTTGGAGCAGAGCTACTGCATTGGTGTGGTCAATGCATTTCTGCTGGCAGAAGTTGTGTTGATGTAGGGGGTTGCATATGCAAGGGACACAGGCTCAGCTCCCCCTCCCATCTTGAACTGCAACCTTCAGAGGGAGTGAAGTTCCTTAGCGACAGTTTTGGGCAACAGACATGGGACTAGGCAGTACAGAGGAAAAAGAAGTTCCCTAGTACACCTGAAGCACTACTAATCCTGCCTTGGAAAGGTTTAAGAGGGATGGAAAACAAGATTTCAGTGGTATCTTGACTATCTTCAAAAATACATTTTGAATTTATTGGAGGTTTTCTATGGACAGTAGTTGGTTGTTGGTTTATCGGCATCAATATAAATTTAATTAGCAGCGCTGTTAGCCCCTATTGTCAGCAGTGCTGCTGTTGTTTTTTAGAAACTTCAAGTTCCTTAGTGAATATATTCCCCACCTAATTTCCCATCTTGTTGTTCTCTCTGGTGGACGTTATAAGCCAATGGCATGTAAAATTACATTATTAGATCAAACCTGTTTTTAGAGTATCGTTGCATGTATCAGCTATATTTACTTCAATATTGCTTGTATCTTGCTTCCTAATATATGCATTTATTCAGAGAATCTAATGAAAAACATTAGCCTGTAATCACTGTACCCAAATGCAGGCAGTTTTCAAACTGTCTTTCAAACAGGGGTCTTCACTGGCTCACGTTGAAATATGGGGCTACTGGGGCTACGTTGGCCCTTGTTTAAGCAGAGTCAAATCATAAACAACATTATGCAAATTTAGAGAGATCTTCAACAGTGTCGCTGTGTAACAATACAATGCAGATGAGCAGTGCAAAACTAAAACCCTGACATACAAACATATTTAAGAGTAGTAAACAGTTCTTAGTATTCTTCTTAAGTGTTCCTTAACAGTAAAAGTAAATGAGCAGGAAATAGAGGAAAAGACATGATTAACTAATGATACATATCAAACAATTGAAGGTCAGAAGACATCCCAGATACTTTGCTTTCTAATTTGTTGGCCTAATAATCACTAATTTATAGTATTAATAAAGGACATGAAAAGCAGATATCATTTAATAATCAGAATGTTCATCAGATAGTAAATTTTCTGAGTAGCTTTTTAACATCTGCAGCCCCAGAAAGCCATAGTGTTGTTGGAGTTTGAGACAAGGCAGATAATCCCCACTAGTTTTTAACTTGATATGGATCCTAAGACCAATAATAAAGCCAATCCTGAACTGCTTTCTCAGGCAAAACTTCCACTCTAGTTTCTCTGCATGAAGACCAGAGGCTGTGACATCTTCTGTGATTAAACTCAACATTAAAAATCTCTTCCCCTAGTCTTTGATGTTGACTTCAGAGTTGGTTCTAACAGTTTTTCCTTTTAATAATTTGCCTGCAATAGCATGGCAGCTTCTGATGGATAATTCATAGTATTAATGAAAGATTATAGCAATGGATGGACCTCACTAAAGAGTTTTGAATCATTGACAATTCAGAAAATAAACTTTTTTTTTCATTCAGTACATATCCAAACTGTTGGAGTAAACAGTGCTCTTTTTGTTGGAATGGACTTTGCATAAAGACACTCAACTAGCCAACAGTGCAACAAAATTGTATGTTCAAATAAATTTAATGTCAGTTGTTTGAGTTTTAAAAATATTGTAAAAATAATCTGTGGGGGAAAAGAAATGCATTCAGCTGTAGCACAAGACCAATTTGCCAAACAATCAGCTGAAGCAGGAGGTTCCAATTTTGCAGAGCTTTAGGGGCTCCTGGCAGAGAGGAAAGCCGTGTTATAATACATGCTGACAAGTACAAGATAAGCAAGATTTCCATTTGCTGCAATCTTGTTGCTTTAATTACCCTCCAGTGCGTATTTGTGATAGCCACTTGGGAAGTCAGTACTGAGGATACAAGTTTAACTCAGATTCTGCTCGTTATTGAGTAATTGCACATTTTGGCAGAAAACATAGGGCCTGGCTTAAAAGGGGTGAAAACTACCACAGCAGTAAAACTCAACAGAAACACCTCTCTTTAAATCAGTTTCAAAACCTATGACCAGCAAAATTCCAAAACCAAAAAACCTCTTTGCAAAGTGAGTCAAAGCTACTTAAGTGTTAAACAATACTATGTCATTTGCATAATAGACAACCAACCACAAAGCTCTCTGCTTTAATATATGTAAATATACTGGAAGGGATCTATAGTATGGGTTGAAACGTGCAATTTTTTATTAACATAGCCTAATTCCTGCTTGATGTCATGTGAAATTGAGGCAGATTCTCTAACATTTTGATGATTTTTTTTTTTTTTTTACTGTTCCAATGATGAAGTCATATGAGGAAATGATACCTATCTGGTAAAGTAGTTATAATTTCCTACTCTTGGATATAAAGTAGTTGATCTTGTTACACAAATAAAAAGCAGTCTAATTGCTTTGTGATATGCTAATACTGTAGAGGTTTGCCCCTGAGGGTGATATTCTGTTTACATTAATAATACATAACTGTTTTCTTTCTGACTTTCAAAACTGCATCTGATATTTATTTCAGTTCAAATTTCCAAGTTTTCACTGTCAATATTTGAGAAGACCTTTTAATCATAACCTACTTTCAATATTTAGCACTCTGACTTTTTCAACATAAATTAGCCTCAAATTATTTGTAATTCTCATGTTTGAATTTCTTTCCCATTTCCTTATATTTTTATAGTAGTGTAACTGTAAAGGGCACAGTATAAGAACGCATTGTTAACAGCTGTGAATTTATACATAATTAACAGCAGAGGACCTCCTCTTTGGTCCATGGCATGATGTAACATTAAGCCATGCTTTCCTGATTTCCTGTCAGAGAAAGAAGACTTTGGGGACTGGACTCAGGCTGTTTGTTTGGCTTTTTGTTTTGTTTTTTGTTTTGGTTTGGTTTGTTTGTTTTACACAACTCCTAATGCAGTAGGGCCATGTTCTCAGCAGGTCTTCCAGGCACTGTTGCAATATAGATACATAATAACATTAACTCTCTTTGACAATGCATTCTTCTTCCAGTTGACTATTGGTGTTATCAATTATTTTTCTCTAACTGTACTGTGTTAGCTTCCATCCCCGTTCCCCCTTCCATATTTATTTCATCATTTACAACCCTGCTAGGTCTTCTGTGAATTATTTCTCTGTTGTGAATGAAGTTCAGAATATGTCCCGGATTAATATTCCATTTTTTAATTTGTTGTTGTTAGCAACGTCAAAGACAAATAGATTATTAAATATAAAAATGAGATATAAAACATTCTTATCTACTGTGATACTTTATGTGGTTGTGTTTTATATTTTTCTTCTACTTTCTTGATTCTGATTACAGTCATAGAGACTTTCTTAAGATGTCGTTTGGGTTGGTGGTTATGTGCCAGAGAGTAACATTACTCTCTTAATATGGAAGAAGCTACATGAAAGCCATACCTGTGAAGTCTGTACCAGGCAAGTTGTACAGGACAAATTTTTTCTTGGCATGGTCACAGAGCCAATTGCTTTTATTACTCAACAGGATTAGTGATTTTTCATCATTTGCTGTAAACCGTAATTTAACATACTATGAAGATACTGCCTGTGAAGATACTGAGTTGATAAATGTCAGCAGCTGAAAGCATACTCTGGAACAGCGTCCACAGCTGCTTGCTGTGTTCTTGTACTGTTCCCTCAGCCGTGCGTCTGACCACGTTTTGGGAAAGGGTGCGGGGCTCAATGGACTGTTGATGTGACCTCATATGGCTGCTGCTCTCACATTCTATCAGTGTCATAATTTTTCCACATCTGCATATCTGTGCAAAGGAGGGAGAGGAAGAGTTTAAGAGAGATTATAGGCAAATTTCCCAAGAATATACTTTTCTTAGCTTGCATCAAAGTTTATGTGAAACAAAGGGATAAAAGCAAGAAAGAAAATAGAAATGAGGATATAGAAGCTTCCATAATGAAAGAAAAGTGAAACTCAGATCTTGATGAACTGAAAGAAGGAGAATTAGACTATATCTTTCACAGAGTTCTGAAAAAGCTTATATGAAAACTTTAGGTATAATACCAAATATTTTTAGTATGTCTGTCTAGTCAGCTTGTCCCTCAAGAGTATCTCAGAAACTATGCATATTTAAGGCAAGGCAGGAAGGAAGCTTGGGATGATCATAAGGTTCATTGCAATGTTATTCGGGACTTTGGAACAAATTTCAAATGAAAGGATAATTTGAAGGTAAGTGGAGTATGGAATTAAGTACAAAAGTGGATTACTAAATGGAGATCACAGCCAATTAACCTGATAGTGCTTTTTTGAAATTATAATAGCTGCCAATGCTACACACTTGGATCGCAATAATGATCTTCCTGAAGTCAAATACTGAAATTAAGTAGACACCAGACTGAGTTGAATCAGCTCCAGAGCTTGTTTGACAATGATCATGCAGTTCTTTCTGTTTGTTATTAACAAAAATAAAGTTGTCAGGACAGTTTGCTCTTTTGCTGCTGTTGGTTTCATTGGCTTTCCAGTGTTATGCTAATAAAATCTTTTGTAAGCAGATGCAAATGAGACCTCTTTTAGCAACAGCAAAACTTTTTAACAAAACTTTTTTTTTTTTTTCCATGCCGAGATACATTTTAAGTGCTGAATGGAAACCACATGAAGAAGGCAGATATAAATGTTCTTAATACAAATCTGCAATGCTGTTTCTGCTGGCTTTTTTTCCCCCCTGCTTTCATGTTCAGCCAGGTATGTCCTATTAATGTAAGACTCTAACCTTCTACAGATTCCTAGAAAACTCAGATGGGGACTGAAGGATAAAAAGTTTGATGTTGTAATTTGACTAAGGTCAGTTGGAAAGAAAATGAAAATAAATCTAAACAAAATACAGGATCTTCCTGCACTAAAGATCCAAACTTAATTGCTTAGGTCCTTATTTAATGCCCTGAGACAGGCTTGGAAGATTATTTTTTGTGTTAAGGAAACAAACAAAAGTTTCCTCCTTTATATGAACAATGACATCTATTTTATTATGTCCATAAAGGTACAGTATTACTGATATTTTAGATTTATCTATTGAACAGGATGAAATTATGGCTGAGTTTGGTTACAACGGTGTAGCTGTTACAGGCTGCCTGGGAGTCTCCATTAGCTGGAGTAGTAAAGGCTTGTGCTTTGAAGAAGAAAGTCTTATGTACTGTTACCATTTCCTTATGAAGTTCTTAGTCGTAACTAATTTATTTCAATAAATAAGTTTACCAACATGGGCTCAGTATAATATATAGAAAACTGTCATAAGTGGCCTGTTCTTCAAATGAAGGCACAGTAAAAAGAATAAGAATTCTTCTTAAATGTCAGAAACTGAGCTGATGACAATAAACATATATAAAATGAAGAGCTGCACTGCAGTCACTCCTTCTTCCTTCTCTTTATCCAGGCAGGGGAAAAAAAGAAACCATCTTATTTCCCTTTCCTTTGATTATCTTTGTAATCTGTGCTACATACTGAAAGCACTGGGTGTATTCTTTGGAAGACCACCAGAATTATGTGAAAGTATTTTTGTTCACAGAGTGTAAAATTAACAGGTAACAGGCTCAAAAGTCAATGTCAGAGAAGCTGAAAAGTGGCAAGGATTGCCACTAAACCAGTTTGAATGCACTGACATAATGGCATATCCTAACGCAAGTCAGCCATAGGTTGGAAAAACATTATATCAAACAGCACATATGATCTGCAACCTACTAACTTCTTCTATTTTATGTTGGAAAATCTCTGCACTCTAGAGACTACAAATTAATGTAGAAAATAGGAATGTCTTTGTTAAACCCCAGACAATTTATCATTGCTTAATTAGGATGTTCTTTGTTCATACATCTTTACTCAGAAATGGGACCACTATTCTTATTTCCTTTGCTCTCTTGATGTCAGAAATCAGTTCTTTTAGGAAAAAAGAAATTTTAAAAGCAAATCCTGCATTAGGAGAAGCCTTTTGTGCTCCTTAAGTTTCTTACATTTTAAGTACTATGGGAAATGCTTTTCATTAGATGAAGAATAAAAGAAGCAAATGTTATTCTGCATGCCCATGTTTGGCATTTGATGATAAGCAGCCAAAAAGTCAATGTGACCCATATGTCCAAACGATATGCTGCTGGGCATATTTTCTCTAATGCACCGCAAATGAGATCATGCATTGTATATCTTGCATATGCATTCTGTCATATTTACCTTTGCAGAAAATTATAAAAGAATTATTTTGCAGAGTAATGTAATTGGGTTTTCTTCTCTATTAGTCTTTTGCATGAAGGGTGGAGGTAATGTGATTGGTCCCCTTCCTTAAAGCCGTTGTCAGCAAGATGGATGAGAAGTGATCGTTGTGAATTATTATCTTGTTTCATATTCTAGGCCACTTGTGAAAATGGAAGCAGATGGTGGATAGCAGAAGGGGTGTTCTAAGTGTGGCAGTGTCTGTGGTGTGACACAACACATAAGTTTTCCTCTTAGTCATTATCTTCGTCATGACTGTTTCTCAGGAAGATCTCAATTCTTAAAAGAGCTTGCCGATACCTGCTTGCAGAAAAAGTTTGAGTCTTCAAACTATAGGAGAAAATGGAGGAATTTCTAGGTGGGTTGCTTGACACAAGCATCTTTTGTTTCATCTTGGTAGCTGTTCCCTTGCAGTCCAGCTGTGCTCAACAGTTACAGTGCCACTGGAGAGGCAACCCTAACCTTGTCTGATGTTGTAATCCATGTCTCATCATGGCTTAGGACTAAAGGTAAATTGTACTAACCTAAAAATCACCTTTGGTTTGAGAGAGGGAAATAATTTTTTTGGCTGTTCCAATTAACAATATTATTTTTTTTCTGTGATAAGACTAAATAATAAAGCAATCACTGAGGTGGAGATGCAGGGAAAAGCTGCCTGTTTTTCTGTAACCTGTGTGCTGCTAAGCTAAAGTATTCTTTTATTCATTATCCAAGTGTCATAGCAGAAATATGCTTGAGATAGGTAAGCTGTTTTCTGTTTTACAGATGTATATGAAATACACCTGTTTGCAGAAATCATGGCCGCTTTTTCCTCAAATGTGACAAATGACTTTGTACACTGTGTTGTTTTCAGGGATATTACTTTTTGCTCTTCCATTAGTGAAGTTTTAATCTAGTTCACCGTTAGATTATTTAGGGACTAAGGAAATAGTTGTTCTGTGGCTGTTTGTAGTTTCCTTTCATATTGGAAGTCATAAAGTTTACTTACTATTTTTGTTGGCTTGGATAATAAACGGGGCCTCTATGACAACCAAGTGATCAGGCCCAGTCAGCATGGGTTTATGAAAGGCAGGTCCTACTTGACTAACCTGATCTCCTTCTGTGACCCCCTTAGTGGATGAGGGAAAAGCTATGGATGTTGTCTACCTAGACTTTAGTAAAACCTTTGATACAGTTTCCCACAGCATTCTCCTGGAGAAACTGGCTGCTCGTGGCTTGGATGAGCGTACCTGTTGCTGGGTAAAAAACTGGCTGGATAGCTGGGCCCAAAGAGTGGTGGTGAATGGAGTTAAATTGAGTTGGCCGCTGGTCGCAAATGATGTTCCCCAGGGCTCAGTACTGGGGCCAGTTCTGTTTAATATCATCATAAATGATCAGGTGCACCCTCAGTAAGTTTGCAGATTACACCAAGTTGAAGGGGAGTGTCTTTCTGTTTGAGGGTAGGAAGGGTTTATAAAGGGATCTGGACGGCTGGATTGGTGAGCTGAGGCCAACTGTATGAGATTCAACAAAGCAAAGTGCTGGGTCCTGTGCTTGGGTGACAACAAGCCCATGGAGTGCTACAGACTTGGGGAAGAGTGGCTGGAAAGTTGCCCAGCAGAAGAGTACCTGGGGGTGCTGGTCAATAGCCAGCTGAATAAAAGCTACCAGTGTGGCCAAGAAGGCCAATAGCATCCTGGCTTGTATCAGAAATAGTGTGGCCAAAATAGTGTGGCCAGCAGGACTAGGGTGGTGATCTAGGGAAGTGAAGTCCAGTACTCAGCAATGGGGAGGCTGAACCTTGAGTATTGTGTTCAGTTTTGGGCCCCTCACTACAAGAAAGACATTGAGGTGCTGGAGGCTGTCCAAAGAAGGGCAACGAAGATGGTGAGGGGTCTAAAGAACAAGTCTCATGAGGAGTTGCTGAGGGAACTGGAGTTGTTTAGTCTGGAGAAAAGGAGTCTCAGGGGTGACTTTATCACTCTTTACAACTACCTGAAAGGAGGTTGTAGCAAGGTGGGGGTTAGTCTCTTCTCCCAAGTAACAAGCGATAAGACAAGAGGAAATGGCCTCATGTTGTGCCAGGGGAGGTTTAGATTGGATATTAGGAAAAAATTCTTCACCAAAAGGGTTGTCAAGCATTGGAACAGGCTGCCCTGGGAAGTGGTGGAGTCACCATCCCTGGAGGTGTTTAAAAGGCATAGATGTGGTGCTTAGTGACATGGTTTAGTGGTGGACTTGATAGTGTTAGGTTTATGGTTGGACTTGATCTTAAGGGTCTTTTCGAAGCTAAATGATTCTATGACTAGATATAGGCATCTGATTAAGAGGCTTAATTTAATTTAATTTTACTCAGTTGAGTAAAAAAATGGAACCTTTTAATTAGGTGCCTTAGCATGGATATGAACAAACAGCTTTTTTCATTCCTTATCAAAGTTTGATGGGCATTGTTGAATTTTGATTTCTGGCACTTTGTGTTATTTCACAGGTATAGGTAGATGTGTGCCTATACATCTGTGTACATAAGCTGTCCCCAGTGTAATCTCTTACAGTTTTGTAAAAGTTAACCATGAGAGTCCCCTATCGGGGCAGGGATGGGGAGAATTGAAGGTCAGTCCGTCATTCACATAGTCAGCAGCTTTCAAACTCACACTGAGAAAAGCTGAGTTGGATGGAGTGAGATCTCAGGGGACAGTGGCTAGAAATACTGCATGATGTGCTAATATTGGCCAAAAGTCTTGAGGCATCTTTTAGCTGTGTTCTACTTTGGACTAGGAAGGAAAAATGCTGCTTTCAGTTTTGCTTATGCTTTTATGAACAATTTTGAAAAATGTAGAGAAATCACAGATACCAAAAGTGGATGAGGGGCTCCCTTGGGCTTGGTTGCATGCAGAGATGAGATCCTGTCTTATCTCCCACTTTCATTCCCTTCTTTATACATCTGAAAGCCATGACAGCCTCTTATGTCACAGCATAGCTGTGTAAGTTGGTTTTCATTAATTGCTTTGGCTCCTGATTGTTGGTCCCTATTTTGGAGGTATGGTCTGAATGTCATGTTCCCAAATGTGTTAATTTTATATTTCACAGAATTGAAATTAATATCATCTGAAAGGATGTAGGTCACTAGGAAATTCAGATCAGTTTGTGTTAAACACCTGTCTTCCTTGTTATTGCTGTATTTTACTGTATCTACTGTCACCATCTTTAATGATGATGACCTTCTGGAGGCTATAGGGTGTCGTTGTAGAGACAGACATGACACTGAATATCAAGTTGCAGCAATCGTATATTTTATTTTACAAGCAGTGCTCTTCTATATCCTTTTACCTGGATGCTTATCTGTGCATATACTCTACCATTCTACTTTTGCCCAATCTGCTCTTACATCACACGCTATCCAGCCAATACAATTGTTGATCACGTGCTGTTCATGCTCTGGTCAAAGCCAGGATGTTTGCCGACCCTTATCTTGTTTGCTCAGATCTTCTCAGGATTCTCCAGTCTCTTCAAGGGTACACGGGTATCTGCTCAGGGTCAATGTTAAACTTGTATTCTGATCCCTCGGACCAGCCGAGGTCTCCCACAATAGACAACGATCATTTGAGTGAAACTTAATACTGTAGAACCCACAAGGAATTTGATGTTTTTCCTGATACCGACTCTTAACACTTTGTTTTCAAGCCATCTAAGGTGCATTTCACTTCTTCATGATTTAAACTGAATGTGATGTGGAATGAAGTCAGAGATCTTGTAGAAGTCTGTATCTGTCCGTGCAGTTTCTTTTTTCCCTTAAGAAGCCAAGTGTCTTTGATAAGAAACTTTCTAAAACAGTATCAACTGGCATTTGTTACCTTCATAAGTTACTAGTTCAGTAGCTGTCAACTGTACACAAGTGTCTAAAGACAGTCTGCACAACAGACTAAGAAGAAAAAAGCACTTTTTCAGGGGGCTTAGATTCACTCTCAAGGAGTCTGAGATCCATTGCAAAATGCATATGGATATGGAAATTAGAAAAGGCAGAGGACTACTGTTTAGCTCTGAATTAAGTTAACTCCACGTAAGTTTTTTCTTAATTATGTCCTGGAGTACAATCAAGCTATGTGGCCTTCTGATACCTTCTCGTCTTCTGTATACCACATAGTGAATGGAGTTTTTTTGGCACTTACCAGGATTTCAAGATTAATTAAAAAAAAAGATATAATTTTACCATCTATTGAAGGACTCATCAGAATTCTTTTTTTCTTTTTTAATTCTTAATTGTTGCTTCACATTATCCTTACTTTCAGAAGTACTGGATGATAAAAAGTTTCTGACTAGTACAGCAGAACGCTGCACTAAATGGAATGGAAAAATAGCTGAGTTGGAGTACTCATTATTTTACATTTTAAGTTAGACACAGATTATACAGAATGCGTAACTAATCCAAATGGTGCAGGTTCATTTGTATCTATAAATTTCCTTGAAAAATAGGTGTCTTCCCACTTTTATTTGGATATTCAGTGTGACCTGGACAGGCTGGAGAATTGGGAGGAGGGAAACCTTATGAAGTTCAACAAGGGCAAGTGTAGGGTACTGCATCTCGGGAGGAATACCCCCATGCATTAGTGCAGGTTAGGGTCTGACCTCCTGGAGAGCAACTCTGTGGAAAGGGACCTGGGAGTCCTGGTGGACAACAGGATGACCATGAGCCAGCCATGTGCCCTGGTGGCCAAGAAGGCCAATGGCATCCTGGGGTGCATCAAGAATAGTGTGGCCAGCAGGTCAAGGGAGGTCATCCTCCCCCTCTACTCTGCCCTGGTGAGACTGCATCTGGAATGTTGTGTCCAGTTCTGGGCTCCCCAGTTCAAGAAGGACAGGGAACTGCTGGAGAGGGTCCAGCAAAGGGCTACAAAGATGATTATGGGACTGAAGCATCTTTCTTATAAGGAAAGGCTGAGGGACTTGAGTCTTTTTAGTCTAGAGAAAAGACCACTGAGGGGGGATCCTATCAGTACTTATAAATACTTAAAGGGAGGGTGCCAGGTAGATGGAAACAGCCTTTGTTCAGTGGTGCCCCGTGACAGCACAAGAGGTAATGGGCACAAACTTGAGCATAGGAAGTTCCATCTAAACATGAGGAGGGACTTCTTTACTTTGAGGGTGGCAGAGCACTGGCACAGGCTGCCCAGAGAGGTTGTGGAGTCTCCCACTCTGGAGACATTCAAAACCCGCCTGGATGCGGTCCTGTGCAGCCTTCTCTATGTGACCCTGGTCTGGCAGGGGGGTTGGACTAGGTGATGTCCAGAGGTCCCTTCCAACCCTGACCATTCTGTGATTCTGTGTGATCTCTTTACGGAGCCTTGAGTTTCTTCATTATAAAAAAAACCCTAATTTGTATAGAATGAGGGAGTTTTTCTTTGCGCTAACCACAATAAAATTGGAAGGAGATCTACTTTTATTAAAATTGTTTCAGGCAAAACAATTTATTACAACCACAAAAGTACTATTGGTGCACCAGTTATAAGGAATAAAATTTTAGAGACATCTCCTGGGTTTTTTCACCAGCCACAGAGTTCAGGAGGAGTACAATGTAATGCTTTCATTTATTTTGGAAGAGCAAGAGAAAATGGGGGTAAGTTTTATTATTATTATTATTATTATCATTGATCATATGAGAAGTTGAGGAAAAGCTATACTCAACGTATAAATTGTTGAATTTTGCTTTCACAGGATGAAGCGCAATCAGAAATTGTCTTTATTTAGATGCTGTTAATGGATAGCTCCATGAAATAATGCAAGTGCCTCCCAATATTTGTTTTTATTTATTGTATATTTAATTTCGCTGAAGAAATAATGCAAGGTAATTCCTTTGAAAGGAAGTGTTTGTGAAATCTGCATAAAGTTAATATGAGGTAACGATAATTGCGTTATGTTCCTTTCAAAATAAGGTTCAGTCTCCTAGTTGTTTATTTTTTATGGTCCAGTGAGTATCTCCTAATTTTTTTAAGTCTAAACTAGTCTCAGTTGCTTTCAGTCCACTTTTACTGTACATGCAACACCTCAGGGTCAAACTAATCACTACCACAAACTTCAGTGAGAGTGAAATGTGCTTTTGTATCTGCAGTTATGACATTCTTTCCCACAATCTGCTTCCACTTTCTTTAACAATAGCCTCCATGTCTGATCCAATAAGCTAACACATAAAAATAAGTCAGCTTCTGAGCCATGAGTACTTTAAATGATAAAGAAATGTCTACCTCACTTTTTATAAAGGCTTTTTTTTTTGAGCCTTTCAGAGCTTTATGCATTTACTTACTGTAAAAATATTCTCCTCAACTACAGTTACTTTAATCACGTTGGTTGGAAATGGAAAGAGAGTAACAAACCCCAGACTGGTAACACTTTAAATAAGCAAGCAGTGAGCAATTAGAATAAGATCACAGGAAAAATGAGGAATTCTGTAGCTCAAACTATTGCAGTTTTAATAAAAACAGATTTATGCAATTCTTGGTCAGTGTAAGCTGATGCTGCTGCTTTGAAGTCAAGAGATCTAGACCATTTAACTTAATACAGGAGTAGGAAATTATTGCTTTCTATATATGAAGTGTCATTTTTTTTAAAGAAATGAACCAACATCAACCCACAAAACACACAAAAAAAATCCCTATCCCAAAAGAGCTCCCTCCCATCCCACTTTAAATTGCTGGTTGACATCTGAAGTGTTCTTCAGGCCCATATCATCTATTGGCTGCTGTCTACCTGCCTGCACTGTGAGAATAAGCTTATGAGTGGTCTCTGACCCAAACACGTGTGCATGGCTCCCAGTCTTGCTACCCACATCACTCCACAAACTGCCCCGTCAACAGCAGGGAACAGGACAAACTACCATCTCTGGTGGTTCCAGGTGCACCTCGCTCTCACATGGAAGAGGGAAGTTGGTGGGAGGACAATTTTAGTGCTTTTGGGTGGTAACGAGCCTACCATGCTTTAAGCCAATGTGTTTCAGTGTGGATGTGTTTCCTAACTAGCTGAAACCCTTTTTTTCCCCCCTATCCTTATTCTCAAAAGCTAAGGTAAAAGTGTGGTGGTTAGTAGATGAAAGACGACATGATTGGCTTAGTGAGTTAATTCGTAGCTATACGCCCTTCTGGGGTCTTGTTCCGCTTTTGAGACAAGAGTAACTTGATAGATATTCAGCTGTGCTTTCTGCATGCCAGATCAGGCTTCCCTGTGATCTGTGTCCTACTTACTCATCACATTTTGCTTTGTGTTTATGTGTATAACATTCCTTGCTGAAGCTGTGTAGTATCATGCCCCACATGTCAGCCAGAATGTTGTTCTCAGTGTGGGAAAATAGTGGCAAATGAAAAGACTGTTGCTGGATTTTTTTTTTGCATTTAATGTTTATAGGTGAGAAACCTGAGTTAAATGGTATGTTACTACTAGGCTAGGGGTTTACCCTGTTTCCATAAAACTGCTGTTTGCGATGTGATAAGAGCCATTGTTCAGCTCTCAGGACAGACAGGGTAAAAGGTGAGGCTGTCCTCCTCCTTCTGTCCCCTAGGTGCAGTGTGTTACAGAGACAAATCCACATAAGGGGAAAATTTCTGACCATGAGTGAGAAGAATAATATTTCAATGTAATTTAGAGTTCATCAAATCTGACAAAACTGTGTAGACCTGTAGAACTAAAGTGAGTGCAGCTGTGTTCTTTGCATTGTACCTTATGTTGTATTTCATGGGTAGCCATAACTATAGGTTACAAAGCTTGTTTAATTTATACTGGCAACACTGAGTGTCTAAGAAATAATAGTACAGTGGTGATGTGTGAATCCCAAAACATTTAGAGGTTTGTTCTAGTTTGGATAGCAGTAAAAAGTGCAGATGCTGATCTGAGCCTATTGGAGCTCTCAAAATGGGCTGGGGACCCCAGTACAGAAGAAGTCTCCTAAGTTTTTTGGCCACTGTGAGAATTAATTTTGAACTGGAGGGAGCAGTGCCCAAGGCAGCTGAAACCAAATGGTAGCAATCAGCAGCAAAGACAGCCAGAGAGAAACGCAAAAGCTACGCAAGTAATGTAGCCAGTTTCATTTCAATTTAACTCTGGCATGTTTTTTCTTTTTGGATCTGAAATCTCTTGGCATGTAGATCAAGATATCCAAGCAGTTTGAGCAGAGATTTACTCTTCATCTATTTGAAAATGCTTTATGCCTGCATAAGGAAGTTCAGCAGAAACTATTGTCTTCAAACTGAAAGTCCAGTGTCAAATTCTAGTCTTTTCCCATCTGTACTTGTTCCACCAGAGCAAGTCTGGCTCCAAACGTCGTGCCCCCTTCACTGTTTGAATGCACCAAAGGAGAGTAATCTGCTGTCCAGTGTGGAAGTCAGATGCTGGGGTAGAGAGTTGTCTTGTCTGTATAGCAAAAGGAGTTGGCATAAAAGGTTTGAGACAGAAGAACAGTGAAGTTACAGGACCAGAGATAAGGAGCTTAACTACAAATTTCCAGATTTTCTGACATTTAAGGGATGTGTATTTTAAAGGACAGCCTTCAGCCGTAATTCTGTTTTACCTAAGTATTTTTATGAAGAGATGCCTTTAACTTTACTAAAATGGCTAAAATGACTGAATAATTTGCACTTCCAGGTGTTGTGAGACCTCCATTGCATCAGAGGTTCACCTGAGACTGACTGCTCTCCAGAAGGCTGTCAAGAGTGGTGGTGTCCCATGAGGCACCCATGAGTCTTAGGAGACTGCAGACTTATAAGCAGCATGAGCAAAAAAAGTATTGGAGGCTTCACAGAAGTTTATCAGCTTTGCTGGCATGACCTGTGGAGCCTGCAACTTCTGTGAGCATGATTCATTCCTAATTAATGAGGCTTTTAACTTTTTGGCAAAAAAGCCTAAACCAGATTGCATATAGTCAGATACCAGAGTCTCTAAAGCAACAACCCATCGAAGAAACCCTTTTTGATTCCATGATGCTCAAGGAAATCTGTGTTATTTAGATATGCTAGGTTCTTGATAATGAAAATTAGGACCAGGAGTTCATTAGAAATCAGATTTGTTGATATTTATTCCTGTATAACTCTTGGTGGCAAAATTCTTTGGCCTAAAAATTCTGCTGTTAATCCGTGATTGAATTAGATATATTTTTAAGTGTCACATAAATTGATCAACCCTTCCTTGGTTTTTTTTTACAGAACTTTAAAAACTGCCAGATGCTGCTGGCAAGTGGTGCTTTATAAGGGTTCTTGTCAATAGCCTGAGGCTGGGTAGAAATGCAAGGGCAAGGAGGTTATTTTTGGAATGTGCAATGTGATATTTTGTGTTGCACGTTTATTTTAAGAGAGGCAAGGGACTGTGAAGGCATTTTAAGTTTTCACCTTTTTCCCCTGATAGTTTTGGGTTGTTGTTAGGGGAAAAATTGTCTGGGTGTTTTTTGAGAAAATGACTAATGATTGTCTGACACTTGTCATTGGTCCTCTTCAGCACTACAAACCACATGACATTGGATAGTCTGGAGGAAGGAAACATGTCTATAGGGCAGTAGTATTATTTCTGTGTGTCTATAGTTTAAGAAAATATTCTCCCTATTAGACCTTCCTAGTTGACACTGAAGCTGTTGGCAGTGCTGGTTGATGCTCACTGGGAAAGAAGAGTTTGTGTCTGTGGATCCACATCCTTCTGATCATACCCACTGTTCAGAGAATACCAAACATGTAGTAAGTGCCCTGCCAATCTGTAAGAAAACTACAGAAATTGGGCTAATTGCTCAGACTTCATGCAGTAAATTGGTTTTGGTCACTTGAACCGCCTGTGATTCTTGGGGGAAGAAAAGAATCTGTGACAGGTTTACAAGCTGAGCTGCTGGTTACATGCTATAATTTACTTCCATAAGAAAAAGTTAATGGCTCACTTCTCTGAAGTTAGGCCCCTAAATATACAAGCAAAAGTATTTTTTCAAAGATGCTGAATATCCAAATTGTTCCTATGATTTAATTAATGCAGGAATTGAGCTGCAACTGTACAGACCCAACACAATTTTTTTTTTGGTAAGCAAACATGTCCTTGAAGATAAAATGTAGTCAGGTAAAACACAAATATGAAAAATTTACATAAGGCATGACAAAGACTGTAATTTTTGTCAGTTATGTCAGGGAAGATCTCGACTCCTGTGTATTCATGTCTATCCAAATTATTCTTTTTGTTGGAAATAGCCCTTTGTGCCCATTGAGGGCTGGTTTGCATAGGAAGTTTTACATTTCTTCAGTTCTTTAGCCTTTGCATAAGAGAGAGGAGGGAAAAAAGAAGAAAGAGAGAAAGAGTATAATTTTCAAACAGCACCCCCCAACTCTAAACTTTCAGATTTTTCAGTATCTCATAATTAAAAAATGGTTTGTCTGATTATTTTGCAATAAATATCCTCCCCTGGGTATGGTCTAGACAGGAGGAGGTATTTAAAATCAAAAGGGGCCTTTCCTCCCCTCTGTTACAGGAATTCAATGTTGGGATTATGGTTTAAAGGAAACTCTTACCTTTTGACTATGGAATTATTGGCACGACCTCATTATAGCGTGTTGGAATGGGGTTTTACTGGTTGTTACATTCAGGAATTTTTCTGGCCCCTCCACTTTAGTGGAGAAAGTCGGGTTGCTCAGGAAACCTGACGACTGCAGTGGAGAAGCTGGCTGGGAAAGTCCTGATCCACATGCATGAGCAGTAAAGGATGCAAATGAGACATTCCAAGAAGGAGTTATAAGTTTGGCAATATTCATGTGGCTAGTCTCAGTGAAGGGAAACAGACGTCAGAAAGCCAGAACTACTTTATTTAATCATGATGAATCTCAAATAAGAATCTTCTAGTTCCATTAACTTAAATGCATAAAAAAAAAAAAAGATGTTTTGTATAGATAGCTTTTGACAATGTAAATCCAGCATCTACATTTCTGCTATTTAATCACTTTATATATTTAACTGAGTGATATTACATATAGAAAAATTAATCTGTGTTAGATTAAAAGGGAGAAAACTGTTCCTTACCTCATTCTCTATGGTGTAAGCTGGCATAGTTTAATGAGGGCAAGGGAGTTATCCAAGGGATTAAATTAGGCTCTGCATACAGATAAACAGAGAGGCAGACCTGTAACATGAATTTCAAACCTATGCTTGAGAACATCATTAACATGCACCTGCACAAACAAGAGTTTTTATTTCCAAGTGGCTTGTTTTGCATCCACTAGCTGTTCATAGTGTTTGTCCACTCACCCGTGTACTCCTGTTGGGAGAGGGCACAAAATTTCCACTGAAGCTCTTCCAGAAAGCTGATACGTATTTCTGAAAATGAGATCCTGCCACCCTTGGGGGAAGATGAATTGTTTACCATCAGTAAAGTAAAAAATACTGTATCTTAGTTAAGAAATAGCACTGGTGGTATTTTCTTTCAATTCATAGCTACCAGCACTATATAGTTGTGGTTAATTAATTTGTCTGTATTGCAATGTGGCTGTGCTTTGCCTGTCTGCTCTACATACAAAGTATATCCTGATTTAAAGCTGATTTTTTTTTTTGTTTGCTTTTTGTCCGGGTTTTGATATTCTTTACTTTGCATGGGAATATAGTTTGAAAGGGACAACAAATGCAATTTTATGAGAATCTCGGGTCTCAGATCAGAAACCAGAATCATCTCTGCTCTGCAGACTGACACCTCATTTTTTCGCTTTAAGTTACAACAACTATGTAGCAATTTCAAATTAAAGCACAATTCAAATCCAGGTCACTAGAAATAAACAGCTACCATTTTAGTAAAAATGTACTCACCATCTATTTACCTATAGATAAACCCCCCCAAATTTGAGATCAGTTTTTGATTTTTAGTTGCTCCTATTCAGCCTGGAGAAGAGAAGGCTCCGGAGAGACCTTATAGCAGCCTTCCAGTAGCTAAAGGGGGCCTGCAGGAAAGTTGGGGAGGGACTCTTTAACAGGAAGTGCAGTGATAGGATGAGGGGTAATAGCTAATCGCTTTAAACAATCTCTGGTTGCTAAAGCCAAAGATGATCATGCAGATTTAAATGTTTAAGCAAATCAGTGACACTATTAGTTCATAAATGCCTTGTTAGCAGGCTAGAGAAAGAATGTTTATTTTACTACATACAACTGAACTATACAGATGGATATGTGATTTCTACTGAAGTATGAACCTCATGTGAGCTGAGTTTTAGGATTTTATGTTTATCATGTGTCAGCATATTCCAGAACAATTTCAGTTAGTTCACAAATAACTAAAGTAGTAGTTCAGGCATCCTTTTAAAGGGTTGTATTCTTATTACATGTTTAATAATAAGGACTTTGCAATCATATATTGGTCAAACCTATGTCTATTCAAGGCCAGCACTGTAAAATTCTGCTTTTATTGTATCTTGCCTTCACTAAAATTTCACTCAAGTACAGAATAATATGATAGAAATATATATTATGATATCAATCATGTCCATGAAACATGATGTAAATTCTTGCATTTGTCTTTACAAAGGCAATGGGCGGATAAGACTTTGCATACACACCTTGTGAAAATGGTTGTTAGCAGCTCCGGAATGAGAATATGCTGAGTGCAAGTAATTGCCTTTATGGGTAGAACTAAACTTTGGATCTGGAGACATTTGTTTTCTAAGTATTGACTTCTAAATCATTAAAATTACTACAAGTTTTCTCTGAAGATCTTTATGGATAAGAAAGCTCTAGAGAAGAAATAGGACATACTGAACAGGCAATTAAAGCTACACTAAAGCTAAAATCACTGGGCAAAGTTGTGTTAGTTTGAGGTGGTCATTTGAGACTATACAAACAAGATGAACAGGTAGACATTTATTGAAAACAGGAGTTAAAATTGGAGCATGTACAGTTACATACTCTTCTTTTTTTCCACATTATTTTTAGGAGAGAAACATGCCTGGTTGTAGCTTTTGAAAACAAAACAAAAGGCTGATACTATAAATTATGTTTGTCCAGTAAATATATCTGTGAGCAGAAGGGAAAGGTAAGACTAGCCACAAGCAGCTGTCTTAACTGAGTTGTAACATGCTTTTGATCAAATACCCATAAATCTTCATCGTATTCATGGGCAATTGTATTTTGGCTTGCATGAACCTGAAGTCTTCATGTACCTGAGGTTAGGGAAATGGGATTTCTGTCCCACATTATTTTTGGCCATTGCCACCCACAGTGCGCTGCTGCATAAATAAAGTCTAAAAAGGAATCCCCCAAAGTTTTGATGAATCCGTTTAATAAATCATGCACAAATGAAAAAAAAAAAATTCCCTTTAGCCAAAGGGAAGTGATAGAGTGCAGTATGTGGGTTCATCTGGTCAGAGTCATGCAAAAATGTGTTTACTCTTCATTTTACATACCCTCAATGTGTTGATATGACATCATTCCCTATAAAGCTAGGAATACTGTGCACACATAACCATGAGTTTGTATGAGATGTAGTGAATATCCCATGAGAGAGGGAACAAGACATAATTTAAAGTTGGAACCTGGAGTGATTTATGAAGGTCATTGTCTTACTGATTCAGATACTTTCCATATGTTGTTGTAGAAACCCCTTTTTGTATTGTACATGTAAAACATGTGTAGCAAATTAGTTTCTATACAACTTTCCTCCTTTAAAATGTTTTGGGTTTAAAATGTTGATGTGTTTTTTATCTCTAATCTGTGATATCCCACAGTATTTTTATTGAAAGAACACTTTAAGCTGAAAGATATTGAGATCACTTTGCTGAAGTTTGGTGGGGTTGACAATAAACCTGGAAGTGCTTTTGATGCTAAAACATCCTATTGCACTGGATTTATGGCTTGACTTCTGTATCATGCTTAGCTGATACAGACTATGCCCTCTATCATGCTTAAAGCCCTGAAGGTACTGACCTAGTATGGGAGGAATAGAAGAATTTTTCTCTTACCAGCTGTAGCACATTATAATTCTATATCATTCTATTTTAGAAATTATTTGAAGATGGAACTAGTTACATGAAAATTATGTGATGGAAACACGATTCCTAAAAATACATTACTTTTTGAGGCATTAAAAGACTCAATTTAATTTACTATAATATATAAAATACTTTTATTGCAGGGAGACTTTGTATCTCTGGTTGCTTAGTAAGTGAACAGACATTTATTAATCAAATAAATCAACACCACCCATGGCAACTTGCCCCAGAAGTACCTGCTGAGGAGAGATGGATGAACAAAGCATGAGGAAAAAATTATCTGGTCCGTGCTGTGCCTTTCTGCTTGTAATTTTCTATAATTTATTAATTTTTCAGCATTATTCACCAAACAGTGTCTGCAGAGTAATTTGACTTGTACCTTGTTCAGAAGCAATTTGTAGTAAGTATTCAAAATATACTTCAAATGAAGATTTTTTTGTCATTAATACTGGGCTCAGTTTTCATTCTTTGTGTATGACCCCTTACTTTAAAAAGTGCATGGATCACAAATGAGGGTCCTAAATGTTACTGTGATGCAAATTAATAGTAACATGAATCATGATATTCCTACAGCTTGAATTTAGATCCTCCATAATGATCTCCACAGACTTTAGTGGTATTCAGAACAAAGTTTAAAATACGTTTTTCAGCACAGACATTTGGGACTGCCACTATAAAATACATTAGGCACACTTTCTGTACTTTTTTTTTTTTTTTAGAAATCCTTGTTTCAGTGGCTGTGTCTGCTGTTAAACTTTTTGCTAGAGTATCCATGGAAAGCATGTTCTTCAGTGCTGAAGATTAGTAATTGTAATTCAGTTCCTGGATTAAATGAATCAAAAATAAGCGTGCAACTTGAGCAACAATTGCATTTCTTTGGTTACTTCTTTCCTTGGAGTGCACCCCAAGGAATGAAGCTGCTAAGCATGCAGAAGGCCAGGCTGAGCATGCCGGCGAATAGCACAGTAGCAGGCCTTTGGACATCCTTTATTGTATCCTGCTCACTCTTAATGTACCAGTACCCTATTGTTCTCCAGGCTTCCATGCTGTGTAAGCTTGCTGCTGGGAGGGGAGAACAAATGCAGCTGTAAAGCTTTAACATCTGCTGTAGCCATGAGTGGTCTGTTGGATGGGCTCTCTAGCAAGTAGGACAGCTAGTTCCTCGGGTCTGCTATCATTAGCCAGAGCCACTGCTGCTCACCCCCTGAGGATCGTTAATGTATCTTTTTGAGCTTGAGAAAAGTTCATCAGCCAAAATAAGTACTTTCCTCATAGCCTAAAGGGAAGGACAAACAACTTTTTCCAAGGTAACTGTGGAAGCAGCTTCTACATGCATAGGATATAAGGCAAATTTGCCAGGCAGGTTTGTGTTACTAATTTTCATTTTTATGTTTTCACAGAATGAAGTTTATCTCTGGACAGGGGACTGAAACAAAGTGTGTGTTATTTTTACACTCTCAGAAGAGGATCTGAGGTGAAAACGAGAAGTGAGGCACTCTGAGTGCAAATTGTTTTTACGTTATGGTCATCTCTTATTGTATTACCCTTGCCTATAGGGAAGCAGTAATGAGTCAGTGTTTGTGCTCAGGCACTAGCCTACTGACCACAGATTAAAGAATTATGAGCATATCAGTTGGCAAATTCAAAATGAGTCCATAGTTGCTTCTTCCTGTTTTTTCTTGGTGCTTAAAACAATTTATTGTTAGCTGCTTTCTGCTGCTTGTAGAACCACTGGAAACCCCATCCCAGTCAACTGCTTATTATCTCTTACATCAATCAGTTTCACTTCTTTGCTCTAACTGTGTGATATGGCTAATCAGAGAAATGGGAACTTGCACATCAAAGCCCTGGAAGAGTCTCTTCCAAGCAGAGTCCTTCCTAGGCAAGGACTGCTCCTCATCACTAGTTTGGCCTTTCCTTATGCCTGATGCTTCTCTGCTTCAACAAGCTCTGTATAACTCTCCTGCTTTTCATTGGGGCACATGGTCACCAATTTTTCTGACTCTGTACTGAGTCGTCTTCATTGGGTTCTCAGTAGAAATGAAAGTGGAAAGTGAATGCATCCTCAGCATGGAATAATTCCAATTGTCTCAGCTGAAAAGATGAGTAATTTATTTTTCTTGATGGTGTTCTGTTCACTCGTGAAACTAGTAGCCCAGCCTGAGGTGTGATAGCCAGGGATGAATATTAAAGTTTTTCTATGCAGAAACACATTTTTTGTATAAGTGGTATACAGCAGTTAGGTCTGCAATGTGTGGAAGATACATAATTTATCTTTTCTTGGCTTATGTATCATCAGTTGTTTACTAGATTCTGCTTCATAATCTTTGTTAGCTGCAGTAGTGTGGGGCAAGAAACAAACGGCTAGTTTTAGATCTAGAGCAGGCTTTGTGGCTTTATAGCACTGACACTTAAGGGGGAAAGTCACTGTTCTCTGAATACCTTTGTATTGACAGTTTGTTCCTAGAATGATAAAATAATTTAAGTTGTACAGGCTCGTAGGACGTCGTCTTTTCTAACTGCATGCTTATATGGATGTTCCTACATTCAGAAAGGAAAGTTGCATTTCAACTTTGACAAATGCCAGCTTATTTGCTTCCACAGCGCGTATTGCGTCTCATCCGCAGCAGGTGGCGCTGGAATCCCTGAAATGCACCATTTACCAGGCGCGAACGCGGTTTTACACCACAGGTTCTGCCTAAGCTGTGGAGCATGGCCCTGGTAACTTCAGTGTCTTCTAATATAAGTGATGTAAAAGCAGAGGGATACCCAGGAAACAGGAGAGATGGGGAATAAATAATAAGAAAAAAGGAAGTTTTGGAATCAGTGACCTTAGGTTGGGTGTAAGGACTATTATTAATTTCCTTGGAATGGATCCAGGAAAGGATGTGAGTACTGTTCTTAACATCCTATTCTTAGCAGGAAGCACTTTCCAGAATTGGGAACTACATCCCTAACAAATGCATTCAAATATAACAGAAATTTATACCAACATGAATGAAATCAGCACAAGGAAATAACTAGCTTATGGACAAGTAGAAACAGCCAGTGCTTTTTACACAAGAAGTATTAATGAATTACAGTCTGATTTTTGGTGCTTTTTATCTTTTTTTCAGGAAAAGTGTCTCAGTTGTCCTGTGCCAAGCACAACAGAATTTCCGTTAAGAACGTGCTGCTAAATTTTTAGTTTAACCTAGCAAAAGCATGACTTCATTTTACCCCATTTAACAGAAGGCAAGGATTCTGGCAGTGATTTTATACTGAATGCCTACTCTAGTGACTAAAACAGAGTTAGGCAACTCTGGTATTTAGGGCCATGATGTATGATTTGGAGCCTTAATAATGGAGACCTGGTAGGCCTTGGCTCTCTGTGTAGTTAATGCAGAAAGATGCAATTCTTCAGGCACAGGACACTGTGCACCATGAATGCATATTTCAGAAGCATTTTTTTGTACTTTTCTGTTCTCTGAACTAGCAGCCACTGCCTCCCAGTGCTTGATAATCCCTCCCATCTTTTTACAAAGATTTTCTGTTTCTTTCCAATATAGTAACTAGTGGGAAGGAATAAATGCTAATAGAGAGGACCCAGGAGAATGAAATTAGACATTTCAATGAAAAAGGGTGAATAGCAAGTAAGATCTGTCTTTCTGGGTCTAAAAAAAATAACTTGCAAGCAGAGTCAATAACAACAACACTGACAGGACGGGATTTCAGCTGGTATTAGATCATTATGGGGCCATCAAAGGTCCCTTCTGCTGCTGTTCTGTCTGAGTACTTAAAAAGCCCCTGTAATAATGCTTCACCTCTGTGGCCTTGGAAACTAAGGAAACTGGAAAGACTGTAAGTGCTTTATGAAGATGCCAAACATGAAGTGACTCCTATGTCATTGGCCATAATAACTATTGGGATTCCAGCTAAATCATAAGTAGTGCATTAAGGCAGGATTATTCTTGTAAATCAAAAGAAAGAATTACACCTAACCATGTTTTGTGAGTGCCTGTATGAGGACATATTGTTTTGTGTTTCAAAGAGATTTTTACTTGTGGTTTACCTGTGATTTCTGTCACTATAGCTGGTTTCTAGTCCTATAATCAAGACACCAGAAAACAGGAGAAACATGTAGTAGAAACATGCTGAGTACTAAGAGAGTTTCTACTGATGGGTGACAGAACTGAATTCAGGCAAGAGTCTGACTGCTAGGCTGCCTGTCTGCCAAAATCTTTCTTCTTTTCTTTTAGCATTGGGTGATTACTTCTGCACAGGAGCCATTTATGACCATTATGCACTCATCTTCATAAAGTCTGCTTTTTTTCCAGAAAGATATCTATATGGTCCATCACACAAGATTTGATTTGTCTGGCACTTCTGGTCTGTGTACTTTTAGTCTGGAAGCACACAACTATATATTTGTATCTAGCTTTGAAGTACTTGTCCTCCGTGTACGGGAACGGGAGCAACCTGGTATCATGACATAAGGCACTCTACCTGAGGGGACATAATCTGAATCCTAATTTCCTGGCTGCGTTGTGGGCCAAATATATGTTAATGAACCTGCCAGTCCATTGAAAACAAGTTATTACTTGTCATTTTCCTTTTAGAGGGAAGGGAATTAATAACCTCTGCTTTTCCTTTTCTATATTCTAGAAAATGCACGTCATACCTTTACCTGGCCTTCCCTTGTTGGTAAATACCGGGTTTGATTCTCCCTTGTTTTCCATTCTGTTTAGATATTACCCTTTGGGGTAGGAAGGTGTAATATGTTAACATGTCAGGAACAGTGGCATTTAAAATTTATTTGTCAAAAGAATAACTAATGGAAGAATCATATCTATTAACTTTGCCCAAAGTTTCTGCTCAAAGAAGGCTTGACCCGGAGCCATAATATTGCATTAATTGTGTAAATATAATTACAGAATATGCAATCCTCAAAACTAAGTGGTATATGACGTGGTATATGGCCTGCTCCGGGTGAACCTGCTTTGGACTAGCTGATCTCCAAAGGTCCTTTCCAACCTCTACTATTCTGTGATTCTGTGATATGTACTATCACTGAAAGGATATGGAGTTAAAAAAACCAAAACCCAAACATCTGCAGCTATTGTTTGTTATCAGTGTACATCACCAGTCAAGAATGGCTTCGACATACAGAAGGTTCTAAAAATAAGTATTAATAAATTCCAACTTAAATATAAAGCCTGTACCAAGGAACAAATAGTATGTTATGGTGTACAGTTGAAAGTTTGAGCCTACCACAAATCCCAGAAGCACGCATTCCCAAAACGAATGCTTTCCAGCAAATACCAAACAAAAATAACTTTTCAACAGAAGATGTCTCTGGAGTGTAGAAAAATACCAGCTCTCTTAGGACAGTCATGCAGGAGAAAGTTAGTAAATAGTCATCATAAACTCCAGTTTCTTCTGTGGACTCGGCCAATAACCATCATGCCTGGGTGGTGGCGAGAAGAACAAGATTATTTTCATCTTCTGTATGTGACAAATTCCTCTGTTCTCCAGATTAAATGAACTAAAGCCCTTCACTGCATCTGGTGTAATAAAGTTATACTATTACCCTCTTCTAGTCCAGATGAGGCAATCATAAATGAACACTTTTCCCTTACAGCTGCTGCTGCTGCTTCTTTTGATCAAAATTGCTCTTGTTCTTAGTGACTGTAAATCTGAAGGAGGAAGTGTTTTTAGGAGATGGAATAGACATGCATCACCCTCTTTGGTAAGCATTCATGGCTTTTTGTACTCTGGGGATTGCAAAAAAACCTCTGCATATTTCAAGATCTCAGATGTTGATCTTTATTAAAGGGATTTTCCACAGCAAAATCTCCAAGCATATCATGGATATTATTCAGCCCAAATGAATTCATAATTAAGAGTTCAAACAAAGCAAAATCCGGGATTTTTTGAGAATCTTAATAGATCTCACATTACTAGGTTGTTACCAGCCCAATCCAGAAGGGAATGAATAATGCTTAAACCATTAATCCATCAGGGTATTTGAGGAAATGGAAAGCATCCATCCTATCTAAGAAATCAATTCCACAAAAATTGTTCTATTGTCAAACAGTCTGGGAAAGCAAGTCCATTAGTTTCTTGGGTTTTTTTTTTAAGCTAGCAGGGTTTTATTAAGACAGCTTCTTTAACTGTGTGATATTATGTATGTTATTTCAACATAAGTTGACCTAGAACATTCAGATAGGGTGTATTCAGGGCAAGTGCTGGCACACAGGCTGCATTCCCAGATTAGTCCATTCTTCTAAATAACTAGTGGCCACGATCCTTTCTTCCTACTACCTGCTGCGATAGCACCTCAAGATATTTATCTCGGTCTCTGCCATCTCAGAACAACAAGGATTCTGGGTAGATGCTATGGCTCAATGAAGGTAGAATCACAACTTGGCAGCAACCTGGAAAGAGGAAGATGAGGAGACTTAGTGCTCCATATTGCCTCATGCATTCATATTGGGTAGGTTGGATTTCAGGAAGTCCCAACCCCGAAGGAAATTTAGAATATTTTAGAATATTAAACGATATCTCTGGTTTATTGCAGGAGATATACTTCACCCAAATATCCCTTTTCAAGACTAATCACTTTGCATAAAGCATTTCAGTCTGAGCAGGAGATTAACTCGAGGCAGAAAAGAGCAATTTTTGAGGCTCTTGTAGTGACAGGAACCCAAGTAAGTGCTATGTTCCTCACTGATCTGTGAAGCAGAAGGATGTTTCCCACAGAATCTTTCACAGTCCAAGTTGGGAAAAAATGGTTTTATGACATCAGACCTGGTGATCTCCTTGGTCCCAAGAATTCAGTTGTTATAAATTTCCTTCTGAATCTGTGGGAGCAGGTGTGCTTCACGTCTTACTACTGAAGACTGAGGCGAAGAAGGCATTAAGTACCTCATCATTTTCCTCAGCGTTTGTCACTGTGTTTCCCCCCACATCCAATAAAGGATGGAGATTCTCCTTAGCCCTCCTTTGGTTGTTGATGTATTAATAGAAAAATATTTTTGTTATCTTAGGTCTTACTTCACCCAGTTTCACATATGTCATACCATTGGTTGAAGAATAAATGTTTATTATCCCATTACCTTTAGCTCAAACCATGATATAGTAATATGCAACCAGAATATTTGAAAGAGACAACACAGGTAAAGATTTTTATAAAAAATGTAGGCTAAGGAATATAAGAAAATCTCAGGTATTTTGCACCAAAATAAAACTATAAAGCATTTGATTTGAACAGATTGATGTAGGTAGTCAGCAATTCTCTTCCCCTGATTTTGCGCATCTCAGGTTGAGCTTCTCAAGCAAGCAACATTTCCTGATGAAATAGTTGAGGTTTCATAGCTAATCTTTTTCCTCAAAGTCATTCAGACACATCACATCATGTAAATTCAGTCTCTTATCTCATCTCTCAGCAAGGTAATTGTCTCTAACTTACTCAGGAGGCAGCTTTGCAATTCCTCCCATTAAAGTCAGTTTCATTTCTATGGAGGTGTGACTGCCACTTTGATAGGCTCTGCATCTCTTTCTGTACATGACTGGTCTACATAGCACTCTCTGATTATGATTCTCCTTTTGCTTCTTTGACTTAGTGTGTTACATTTTAGTATGAAGTGTTTTCATCTAGGTGCAACATAATAATCAGGCACTTAGATGATGAAGGGTTTGGGAAGACTGGCAGCCAGTATTTTTTTCTGAAAAAACACAGTAACAGAAAGCAAGACCAGCGACGTACCTAAGAGGATTCCCCCTTCACCTCAGGGAATTAGGTTTAACTTATCCGATGTCTTGTCTCTGGCAGTATTCCATATCCAGTGCTTCAGAAGAAAATGGAAAAAACCTGTATGGTACAAAATATCTAGACAAATATGTGTTTATATCACTGTGTAACTTAGGACAGTGAATTTGTAGCTTCACTGTGAGTCATAAAAGGGGAAGGCTGTGGAGTGCTCACCAGGGATGGAAGTCTAGAGAAACAGAAGGCGAGATAAAGGTTTCTGGAGAAATCTGGGTTCTGAGAAGCCTCAAACTTAAAAGGAAGACTCAGGACTTGGTCTAATGCCTCTCAATGGAATGTCCCAACTGGCCTACTGCCATCCTTGACACCTGGGTGACAGCATTTTTCATCTTTTAATAGAACTTTTAAAGAAATTGAGGTAAATAATTGGTAATCTCATTAATAGGAGCCTTTGAAGGGTTGTCTTCCTGCTAGTTTTCTTTTGAACTTCAAGACCTTGAAAGATTCTGGCTTTGCTGGGGCTAATACTGAATCTTTAGCTGAGTTGACCCCAAACCAATCCTTCATCATGATCAAAAGTGGGTGACCATCCTGCTCCTGTTGCATTGTTAAATCCATACCTGCAAGAATGTATAACATAAGGAAATGAAGGCTCCTATGTCATGTTGGAAATTGTTCTTCAACTTTTGTTGTCCTTCTGGCTTTGTCCATGACATCAGAAGCTCCTGCTGAGCAGCACTATAGTTCAAGGAATAAGGCACGGTCTTAGACTCCAGAGAGTTAAAGTCTTGAGTGACCAACTCACCAATGTAAGTAAGGTAATATTTCTGTACATGTGTTTCATTACATGCACTTCTACCAGACATAGTTCATATTCATTGCTAGTAGGTTCTTCCTTTGACAAGCCAGGCAAAATCAGTTTTGATTCTGTTTTACAGTGAGAAAATTAATGCCTCTCCAAAGGCCAGGACTCTTTGGAGTCTAGGCTCTGGCAGTGGCTGGATCCACACCTGAATTGCAGGTAATTCTGCTGAGCTCTATGGAACAATAGTTATAAAAAGGGGTGTAAAGTAAAAGGGGAATCAAGATATTTCCATTTAGATAAGCCAATAAAATTTTTCAATGAAGTGATTAAGTACTTTTTTTTTTTTTTTAAAGCAGAATGGATGCTTATTCTCTTGTCCTTTTTTCTTCATCTTTGCTTTGTAGGCCATATGGAGTTTATTCACTGTATATGGTAGCTACAGAGTAAACCAAAATTTCCGTGTTTCATTGATTGTCTTCTGGAGGAGAATTGTCAGACTATAAAATTCTGATGATTTTTCCAACTACATTAGGGCTACAAATATGATTAGGGGATTGGAGCATCTTTCTTATGAGGAAAGGCTGAGGGACTTGGGTCTTTTTAGTCTAGAGAAAAGACCACTGAGGGGGGATCCTATCAGTACTTATAAATACTTAAAGGGAGGGTGCCAGGTAGATGGAAACAGCCTTTGTTCAGTGGTGCCCCATGACAGCACAAGAGGTAACGGGCACAAACTTGAGCATAGGAAGTTCCATCTAAACATGAGGAGGGACTTCTTTACTTTGAGGGTGGCAGAGCACTGGAACAGGCTGCCCAGAGAGGTTGTGGAGTCTCCCACTCTGGATACATTCAAAACCCGCCTGGATGCGGTCCTGTGCAGCCTTCTCTATGTGACCCTGGTCTGGCAGGGGGGTTGGACTAGATGATGTCCAGAGGTCCCTTCCAACCCTGACCATTTGGTGATTCTGTGACTAGTAAGCCTGCAATGAAAAAGGAAAAAAAAAAAAAACCTCTCAAAGGGTTTTTTTAATTTGTTTTTTTATTAGAGACCTATAATGATAGAAGGTAAAATCTGTGTATTTCAGATGGGAACACTTTCTAATTCTAAGGTCGAAAAAAACAGCTGACTCCTTTGTGGTTTTCAGAGTTAGAGGTTTTAGCCTTGGGATCAAAGAACTGCAAAAAGTTCATTTTGTTCCAAATTTTACTCCCTTTAAAAATTCTGCCTAATTTTAAATGAGTCTTGTGGATCTGGATGGTTTCATACTTAGATATACTATTAAAAGAGGAATAAAACAGCTTACTGTATTGAACCTGCTGCAAAACATTTTAGCTCAGAATAATAGAACAAGATGATTAATTTATTTTTGTTTTGTTTATCAAAAGGATAAAGTCTAGGTTAAGCCACAGTTAGCAACAAATGCACTTAAATATATGAACATAAATTCTTTTTAGTGCCAAATATCACAAACTTACTTAAATGTAAGGAAAGGCTATATAAAGAAGACACTAGAGTAGAGATGGTACATCAATGTATTTAAATCAATTAGGGTACCTTTCTATTTTACCATCCCTTCCTTTCAATCTAGTGTCCAGTAAAAAGCTATTATCTTTAAGAAATCTTTAAGAGCATACATTAATATCAATATATTCAATGTTGTGTATATAATCTCTTTCATGAGTTTCATGTCACAACTTGTGTGCACAAAGTAAAATGCATACACACCCGATTTGCAGGAACATAGGCTTTTATGACTACCTTTGATTCACTAAACACTTCAGTAGTTCCTGTAGAAAGAATGTATTTGGTGGCAAAGCCATATTTTATATATGTAGAAGGTGGAAAGCTGACCTAAAATGATAACTGACAATAAGTTTCAGCATTTTCAGTCTGTTCAAATAATTCAATCTTAGTACAATTTTAAGCTATGACAATCATTTTGTGTTAATATCTTTTCTCCACTGCCTTGAAATGGACTTGTGTAGAAGAAGGCACAACAAGTAATAAAATAGCTAAATGTTTAAGATTTTTATCACATCGCTGCAAAGTTGCATCCTACTTGTTTCCAGCTTATTTATTGAAGGAATAACTAGCTTTAAAGCAAAATAATGTGCTAGTATTTCCTACTAGCACTTGTGAATAGCTGTAACTATCAACAATATTATTTTCTTTTTCAAATTATATTCCTGACATTTGATGTGTATATCAATACTTTTAAATTTTTGTATACAACCCACCCAGCTAACTATTTCAAATCAGATCTGTTCCAGTTTCACTGTCAAAAAATGTCCATATTCTGTTATTGGTGTATTGTATTCTAAAACAAGCCACTTCCTTCCCAAGCAACAGAACATCTTAAGAATTGTTTAGCTATGGATTTTATTTGAGTACTTCATCTATCTCATACGGTCAATTTGAAAATCACGCTGTTGGTTTTTTACCCCTATGGTTTTACACGTAACCTCCAGTGATTAGATCTATTTCATAATGAGTCCTGTGTCTAGAATGCCAAGGATTTTCCTCCCTGTTCTCTGGTAAGGAGTGATTTATATCTGTGCTTTTCAGGGAGCAGAGTTAAAGCTATACCTTCCTTTCCCTGCTGTTCCAGAAACTAGGGAATTTCTACTTGTTTCTACTCCAACATTGTTCAGGTTTAGATACTCTTAAAAACATGTATGATGGCACAGTTCACAAATTATGGAATAGTTTTGTGGATAGTTATGTCATAAAAGGCAAATATTTAATCCATACTCAGTTTTCACTGTTGTTTTTTAGGGTCTTCAGTAGAGCAGAAGAGGAAAAACACTTGTTGAAAGTGACAGTTTGATTATAAGAAAGAAAAACTAATCGGAAGACTTGGGGCAAGTAGACCAGGAACTAAATTTCTCTCGTTCAAAGCGTTTACTAGATTTTAGGATTATGGTGACTATGTGTCAGTTGTGACTAATAAATACAGTAAACTGGACATAAGTGGAGATATGTGTATTTGCTTTGTTGCATCTGATATGGATGCATGTTTTTATTTATGGAGATGTGTGCAGATTATGCAAAGAAACAATAATATAGCTGCCTTACTATACGAAATGTAAACTTTGGACATTGAAGGAATGCGGCAAAAATGATTATGTTGTCTATGTGTTACATGGGCTCTACTGTAAGACTGATTCTCCATATTGGAAAAGCATAGGTGTCTGTAGCTGATGAAGTTTTACATTTTGCTATGATATTTGTAAAGAGTGTAAAATAAATAGTTTAAACAATTCAGATTAAATTAATCAAAAAAAGGCCGAAATCCCCAAAGGAAGTTTTTTTCATAATAATCAACACAATAAAGATTTCAGGCAAAAAATATACAATTGGCTGCAACATCAAATTATAAATGAATAGATCATCCTGCAAAATGCACTGTTAAAAGTCTACTTTGAGACAGCATAATATGAAGGCTGCTTATTTTTTTCTCCTCAAAATAGAGGAGGAACTCCTGCTGCTAATATGAAACAGTCCTTTGTCTGGTTCAGGCAAAATGTCACTGAAAAGATGGAAACTCCAAAGTCAGCTCAGATCAGCAGCAATTTTGTGCACCTATGTGGTCTCCTATGTTAATATTAATGATCTGTAGCTAAATGAGTTTGCATCCTGGGAAACTGGGCTAGGAGGACACTTAAAGTTAATGATAACGTCTGCACAAAAATGTTTTGGGGTAAATCATTCAGGATGACCGATGACATTGGAACCACAGAAAGAAGATAATGAGTCCTTTCATAGTGAGGAGTTCAGTATCTATAAGGCCCTGACTTGTCCTCACTGCTTAATATGAAAGTATTGGTCAAGTGTTTGTGTGTTTGGGGTTCCCCCCCCCATCCCCCAGAGATGGCATTTGAGGAAGAATGTGCCCTGTTTTACTGTTACAGTGTTTAAAAGGAAGGAAATTACAATCTCAGTGTGATCTGCAAGACAAAGTCATCCTAGGTGTTAACTGAGACTCAACAAATGAAATTCTTATGTCAGAAGAGCCTTCAGGATAAGGGGATGTTTATTGCTTGCAAATGGCCATAGAAAACTGAATATGTAGGCTGATGTAAGAAACTTTAGCCTGTGAAAAAAGAGAATTGTTTTTCCACTGCACTGCTGGTGATGTTTCAATGGTCTAATCTAAGGATTATTACTGCAGAAGAAGGAAAACTTGATCTCTTTCAAGCATCTTTAGTTTTAATTGCTTCCTTTCTTGTTGCATTGTTTTGTATTTCTGCACGCTTGTTAATAATCTTTTCCTTTATTCTAGACCATCTGGCTGGGTCCTGGAGATGCTACTACAATGACAGGTAGTCAGAGACATACATCAGGGATAGGTTTTCCCCTTTGATTTTGTGAGGCAGCAAATGACGAGGTAGGCAGTGGTTTACATGAGGACAATACTGCTGAAGGCAGCAGATGGAGGCAGAGTGCAATAAAAAAATCCTATTATGTTATTATGTCTCCAGCCCAGGGGCACCCCTGGCTATTTGGTGCAGGCACGCTGCTGTATGCTTTGTAGAAAAAAAATGAAGCTTGTCCCAGTGGCCAAAGACAAATGGAAGACCAGAGTTGAAGTGTTTTTCTTGGATAAAGAAAAAGGATGGCCTCTGAGTTGGCTTGAGGTACCTGCTGTCTACACATGCCTCTCAAAAGTACATACAGAGAAAACAGGAATTTGGTGAAAGCAAGAGATGGCAGGGGTAGTAAAAAGTTCATGGCGCGGCTGCCTTCTTTCCTATGGCTTGACTGTGGAAGGACGAGCTGGCTGCTGCATCTGTGGGAGGATTTCTGGGGTATTGGTGGTTACTGGGAACATTGCTGGGACACATGATCCCACACATAAAAACAAGGAAAGTATAAGGCAATCTGTGCAATACACGCCTTTAGAAGATGTTACCTTATATATGTTAAAACATGTATTTGAAAATGCCTTGTAGATGTCTTCATAGACTTTACCCTGATTTCGCAGGTGAAAGAAGAGAGGTTTGGAGCAATTCAAATATATCTTTTTTTTTCTTGTCAAAACATCTACAGAGCAAAGGAAGCAGAGGGTTTCTCAGACTAGCCAGAGGAGGAAGAGTTGTCATCATTCTCCTTTTGCCAAATAGCTCACAGGGTAAGGAATGCTTTGAAGATATTTTCTCCTGCAAATGTGATGTAACTAGCAAGCTGAAGTAGGCTGACCAGATTACAAACAAACAGCTCTGAGGAACTGTCGAGGTTTCTGGAGTGTAGGAGTAGCATGATACCTCCTGGCAGGTAATGCTGGAGAGACAACCCTTCTGCGCTGATTTGCTTAACCCTTCTGCCGCTGTTGGGAATGACTAACTCCCAGGTTAGGGTTTGGGTCAGGAAGAAGGGGAAAGGGGGAAAATGCCCTAGTCTGAACATAAAAAGAGTGTCTGAAATGTTTACAGGTCAGCAACCAATGCCCTGTGGGGCACCTTTTGGGTAAGGCTGGAGATGTTTCAGCTGGGCAGAGGGGAACCAGGTGTTCCTCATCTCCTTTCATGGCTTTCAGCTGCAAGCTACTGCAGCTAGCAGTGTAGTGTGGGAGGCTGGGCTGTGAGGAGAAGCTTCATGTGCACGCTGGGAGAGGTCTGTTGGTTTTTATTTTTGCTTTGGTTTACTTCCCCTGTAATTCCTGTGGGGTGGTGGAAAGGTGGCTGTCTCTCTTTCTATCATGGAACTGAATTAAGAAGCTGTACCTAAGATTTGCTGTAGCAGGACAGCACAAGAAGGGGATCAAGTCTGGCCTAAACCCGGGTTTTGCTATATATTTCTGAGGTTCAAGTTCTGTTTTCTCCCATCTGTGTAAATTATTTGGGCCTTTCCAGTGTTTGGATATAACACAGAGGGGAAGTTAGCCAGACATTACATTTTATTTCCCTTCTAACCCCGTGTTTTGTCATTTTTTAAGTGATTGACTGGAAGGAGTTTAAAGAGGATGCATTACTGTTTAAATGTGCTGCAACAAATAATTGATGTTTTTAAAGTTTTCTTTCATTCAGACTGGTCTGGAGCTCTCTAACATAGTTTTTTTTTTGATTATAGAAATTCATTTCAGTTAAATCATTCCTTTATCAGCAGGATCTGCCCACATTTGGTTAGGCTAAATAGCTCTAGAAACCACAGTGTTTTTTCCAATTGCTTTGAATCAAAGTTGCATTAAGAAAAAAAACTTTTGCTGAGATTGAGCTGGATCTCATTAACACAGAAAAATTATATTAAGGAGTCTTTAATGCGTAGCTGTGATGCTGTGCTAGTCATAGCCTCAACTCAGTTTTGACAAAAGACTTCTGATTCTCTAGTTTTCCCACTTGCAATTTTGCATATACCCATGACCTGGAAGCTTCTACCTGTCCTTTACTTTTGTCCCTCTCTTGATCACCACTGTCTATTAGTTCTTCTGGTGCTTTACAGTACCTTACCTTTTGGCAGGTAAAGCTAACAGGTCAGAAATGAAAATAGTTTGTCAAACACTGCATTTATTTTGTTGATATGTCTGCTTTTACTGGATAGCTTCATACTGCTACACATTATGTTTGTGTTAGGAATACTTCACTGAGCTTGTCTGATCTTACTTGTAATTCATAGAATCATAGAATTGTCTAGGTTGGAAGAGACCCTTGGGATCATCGAGTCCAACCATCTACCCTACTCTACAAAGTTCTCCCCTACACCATATCCCCCAACACTACATCTAAACTGCTCTTAATTGTATATGCCACCAAACATTATGGGGGGTTTTGCGGAGGAGGGGGAAGTTGCACAGTGGTAAAATAGGGGTGACCTTTAGGTTTTTTGATGCTGTGATTTTTATTTTTTTTCAAATTACTCCAACAATAGAAAGGGAGGTGCAAGTTGATTTCAAGGCTGTTTTATGTACAGCTCTTCAACAAAAAAACTGGTAAAAGACTTTAGGGACAGCGAGGACCCTAAACTCCAGGTCATGTTCTAAACCCTTTTGCTCCTGCCTGTAATTGCATTCAAGTATTGTGATGGATTTACAGGACTGCATCTTAGCTCTTAAGAACAACAGTGAGATGTCATAAGTCAGAGCATCCCCATGGTAATGTATTTATATTTATTATTTATTCCTTCTAAAGTGTATTTCTAGTTCTTGGTAAATAAGCATATTGTCTATGTTCTGATTCTCACAAATCTTACCTGTTTTATTTACATATCTGATTAGTTCCTGTGTAAGACACTATTCCTAACTTAAATCCTGTGTGTTTCTCTTGCTGATGGCCCTAATTTTGGCACAGCAGAAATGCAGAAAAAATTTTACTGCTTAATGGGACTGGAGATCATATACTACATCTATTGAAATGATTCCTCCTCCTTATTTTGTAACACATGAGTAAATCAGCTAAAATACTGATTTAATACACTGGGCAAATTCTGAAAAAAATTATTCCAGGTGAGAAAGAAATTGCATTTAATGTGCTTGAGACTATATCTGTAATGTATATCAGTAGATTGAATTCAGGAACTCAGCATTCATAAATTATTTATAAAGACTTCAAGTTCACTTGTCTTTATGGACTTGTGTGTCAGCATAAATAATCCTTGTCATAGTGATGAACCTTTGATGTTGGTGCCCAGAGAGAGGGAAACTTTAGATGGAAAGTATTCGAAAGAACTTGCTTTTTAAAGATATAATATATAGTATACTGATAGGTACAGTCCTCTTATCTCTGATTACTCCTTTTAATGTAGATTTCAGGTTGGGAAAAAGAATAAGAATCATCATGCTGTGTACTTCATGCTGTGACTTCATATTTTGCAGGCACTGGCTCTGCCTTGGGTTAACAGTGTAATGTGGCCTGTTCCTCTGGGGATAAATTCTACCCTCTTGCAAAGCAGTCCTATGTCATGTTTGCCAAATGTATTACTGTGTAAGAAATACATGAAGTGCAATTTTCTCCTGGGTAGTCTTAGCATTTCTAAGAGATGCAGGAATCCTCATGTTCAAGGAAATGAAATGTAGTATGGGAAAGTCTCTTGTGCCCACCAGCACACAAAGGGTGTGTTGCGATTTTACTGTGAGTTGATTGAAACAGCAGCTTTTCACAGGTGATCCAGATCTGAGTCTAAATGGATGGCTGTTACAAGCACACATGTGGCACCTGTAGAGCATTGCTCTTAACTTCTTCTCCTTTGTTAAAAAGATCAAACCTACTATTCCTTAGTTTTAATGTAAATATACCTCTATTTTCTTTGTTTGTTTGCACAAAGTTCATGTCAGTTTCAGAACCCCTATCCATATTGCTGCACATCAGAATTCTGAATCTTTCTGTTGCCTGCACCTACTTCCTCAAATGAAGCATCTGGATTTGGATCTGAAACTCCATGGATCCGTCATATATTTGAACCCTAAATCCATATATATATATATATATTTATATAAACAGGTGTGTGTTTGTGTATATATGAGTTTATGTAATTCTATATAGGTGCATACAATTCTTAAATTCTCGGAGGAAAAACAAAAATAATCTGCATCTTCAGCTAGAGTTGGGTGTGCCCTGCTGTGATCAGAGGAACGATTACTGCTCATGAAATGCTTAAACTGTCCAATTAAAACTGGTATGTACATGCACAGCAGTAAGCCTGCAGCAGGGTAGACTTTAGCTGCTGAATATATGCTGGGGTTTTGCCAGTCTGCTGAACTGTTGTGCTTTGCTACCCTGGCTAGGATAGAGCTGCCTGCTTCAGGTACATCTAAAACACGTCTGTCACAGCACGGTATTGACATGTTGTTTTGAAGTTTCTATGTTATAAACCCTTAATATTGTATTAATCCTTGCAACACTGAAGACTGGGCTCACACTTGAGATTCAGTGCTTTTAATGTCGTCGTCTGTCTCCCCCCCCGAATAATTTGATCTGCCTTCCAGATGTTTGCTCTTCCTCTATCTCATTAATATCTGTTACTATGTGATCTACCTTTAAGTTACTAGATCTCACTTCTGCGGTGCTGATCCTGTCCTTCAGCTCTCTCCATCACACAGTCCTTTAGTGCCAGCACGTACATCATCAGTTTCCTGTGTGTCGACCATGTGGAAATCACCTGAAGTAGTAAAGATTAAGTGCTTTGACCAAAAGGAATAAATTTCTTTGTTTGATGTTGTTTGTCGCTTCTCATAACCAATGGTGTCCTATCTATGAAAATATTCTTCTCGGACTGTTTTGAACAAGTTCTAATTATGGAGTTAGCTGGAAAAAATCTGTTGTTATCTTAGACTATCTTTCTTTCTTGCATTTTTTATTTCTACTCTCAAATACAGCCCATCAAGAATTGAACATGCTCAAGGGAGGGAAGAACATATTAATAAGGAAAGATAAAAGTGCCTAAACATGAGAAGTTTGGCCATACAGTTCCAAGACAGACCAGGGCTTTGTATTTTTTACATGGAAATTCCAGAGAGGGCAAAGAATTCAGACTTGGAAAAAATGGAACCGTAACTGGGAATAGTGGAATTGAAAAATTCCAGCTAAAACATGTGGGGGAAAAAAAAGTCCTAATGGTGAGATGTATTATGTTGTGGAATAGCTTCTCCCGATTAAACCCTGTCATTTGAGGTTTTCCTTTTTTAAAATAATGGTTTTAAAAAATAGAATGTGTATTCTGTGAATTGAAAAAAAAAATAGAATGTGAATTTTGCGAATGTGAAATCTGGCACAATCGGGGATATGTTGACCTGAGTTCCAACCTGCTCTGGAATTTTAGAATATGTTTAAAAAATCAACAATTGAATAAAATAGTTGTGATTTATTTTATCACTTAATTTGTAGATTTTTAGGAGTTCCAGGTTGCATCAAGCCTGCATAATGCTCAAGCATTTGCAGCCTCTTTTGCACAAGGGTTGTGACTTAGGCAGATATGCCTGAATTGGGTCTAAATAAAGTAGCTTTATATCAGAAATGCTGTATCTGCATGCACACGCCATCCTGCTGTCCAAGTTAACACACCCTGCCTCCCAGGTTGTCTCGGTTAACTTGGGCAGTCGTGAGCTTGTGGTGGTAGGCTGGTGGAGTTCCCAAGATGGGTCAGGAGTATGTGCATTCGTTTGCATAAATCGGTCACCTAAGATGATGCTCTGAGTTATGCCCCCTTGTGATGGCTGCATGTTAACACGATCTAGTTTGATAAACCGATCAGTGAATTAACCTAGTTGAAAGAAAATTTCTCAGGTCTGATGCAGAAGAACGCCTCCCTAAAATTTCATACCCTGCATCTAAAAGAAGGTGTTTGTTCCCCTAAAGTGACTGTTTCAAATACTTTAACATCCTTTTCCTTAGGCCACATACTGGTTCTCTATTAAGTACATGAAGGTATAGTTGCACATGCATATAGATAGACCTTTCTTGAAAGTGCTGAAGTAAAAAAGAAAATCATCAAGTATTAAGTTTCTGCCTTTCAGAAAGTTATAACAGGGGTCGAATTATGCAGCCTTGTAGAGAGAAATTGCTGTTGCCTTTATCCAGGACACTCTAGGCCTTATGCATCCTGTTTTGAGCACTGTCTTTTACGTTGCTGGTCCTTTATGTTTATTCTGTCAAGGTTTAAACATTGAAAATAAGACATTATTTTTTGTCTCAAATGGGATGCTTAAAACAATAAGAAGCAGTTTGATTTTCCTGATATTTTTTGTATACTATCAGTCTTCTCTTCTTTGCCATGCTTTTAGATGTATAGTTGAACAAAGTTCCCTTCTTATTTGTCATGGAAAGAAGCTTGGTACCACTGTTCAGTTTTGTTTGCCATCATTCTCACAGTGAATATGCAGTTATTTATACATGTAATTGCTTTGCAAATCTAATTCATGAGAGTTCACTAATTATACATATGCAGTTGTTAAAACTGCGTGTGTTATTTTTCAGAACATTAGCTCCAACGCTTGAGCTAGGGACACTTGTTCAATATCTGCTGTAATGTTATTGGTAAAGGTTAGCTTAACCCATGGTGTCCACCAACAATAATACACTAATGTAGTCTCTACAAAGGACTTTTGTTTGGGCTATCTGACTTATCTTTTCTGAAAAGCTAAGCACCTCATAGGTATTATCCCATCTACTGATCTGGATGCTGAAGTTAGAATTAGTTTCTGCATTTTAAGAAGCAAGCTTTATTTTCATTAAAAAAAAGTCACTTGCAGTTAAACATCAGTAGAATGATCTTTCTGAAGATTTGGTTCAGGAAAACAAAAGAAAAATAAGTAGCTGTCATGACAATAATAGGATTGGCTTTTATAGTAAGGAAGAAATAGCTTCTGTGTCCATGTTCTGTAGGCTATATCTATTTTTTTCCTCTCACAGGCATGACTCTCATGCTACATACTGTAAGCAGTCCAACCTCACCAACAAACCACGTCTTGGGATTGATTTAGGAGTTCCTTCTCCAGTGTCATGTGCAATAGGAGCAGCTCTCCCGTTGAAATTGACATCTCTTCCTCAAAAATCCTCTTATTTTCCTTTGGACTCCCATGAAAGTCAAGTTTATGGAATAATGAACTCCAGGAAGGAGCTGGAGCTCATTTACTATTTGAATAGTACAAAATCTTTCATAATAGGTTGATATTATTCATTGTGCAGCAAAATGGAGCTGGTGTAAAACTGCTTTTTTTATAAATAATTCAGTTTGTTACCACGAGAAGGAGATTAATTTACAAATTGTTCATCTTTCCTGTTCACAATTCCAGAACTGCTAGTCCACTTGTCTCTAGCTACTGTGTGCAATTACTGTGCAGGCTGCCAGGAAGAGAACATAATGAAATATTGTGTCCTTCAATTAACAATGGCAGATCAAATGGAAAGTATTACTAAGAAAACATTTCCCAGCCATTCTTCTCCAGAACACACAAGTGCAAGTAGGAACAAAAACAGACATCCTCTCTACTGCCTATTGTAGGGCATAGTTATTTGAAACAACCTGCTTAGGGTAAGAAATAATCCTGACAAAATTTAGCTGACAGTTATGAAATGCAAAGCAGCCAGCCTCGAACTTTTTAGTTCCCAATGATTTATTAATTAACATGCAGCCTTTAGTGTGTTTATCCTCCAAAGTGTGCCTAGAGATAATGAGGTGCTATTTTTGATACTTAACCTGATTAAGAGGATGAAGAGGTCATAAGAGACTAGAAGAGCAGGGAATGGGACCAAAGGAATTCCGAGGATGGTAGCTCAGAGCTATATCAGTTTCATTCCTTGGCTGTCTTCTCTTTCTTCCTGTAGGAGAAAGTGACAGCACAGATAACATGGGGACTTGGGTATCCTACACTTAGGTAAAGCTGCAGATTTTTGTAATCTATAACTAACTTGAAAAAGGAACCTGCAGTGTGTGGAATAATGGGCCTGTTTCTTCTAGGATGGTGTAGCCCTGTGAACTGATAGCAGTGTTACATGTGGTACCTTAGGGTAGATATTTCCAGAAGTCTTCTCTCTTGATATATCTTGGCTCCTATAGTATTCTGTGGTAGCTCTGATAATAATGCAGGAGGCAATATGGAATGCTTTAAAAATGAACTTGCAAAGTTATACTCAATAATTTTTATATGCCAAATTAATAGCTGCAGCCTTCATAGGCTATTACAGAGGCACATGAAGGCTTCTTCATCTGAAGGGAAGGTTAGTCAAAGGATTGTAGCACAGTGATACAAAGGCTGTTCAGCTTCAGAGCCAGGAGATGACCTTCTCTGCTTCTTGGATTCTCTTCTAGACCCTGCTTCCACTTGCATAAAATATAGCAGTGTTAGTTTGTATACTTTGAATACAATTGTCTTAAACACGGTCTTAAGGAAGGAAGTGAAGATTTTATGTCATGAGACGAAAATCAAGAGTGCAAACTTCTGCTGCTGTAGCCATTCACTCAGGAGTTGCTCTGCTCCCTTTCCCCTTTCTAATTTCACATGCCTTTCATCTTTCATCTCATTCCAGCTTTCAGGGTGGTGGTCTGTCCTCTTCCTTCTGATTCCCTCCTCTCTGCTGGAGTTGAAGCTGTAGCAGAAAAAAGAGCCTGAATATGCAACAGGAGGGATCTTGAATTTGTAAAAAAGAGCAACTCGTTGCCTTTTTCATTTTGTTCTTTCTTATTGTAGCTGCCTACTTCAGAACTTTCAAACATGAGTGCAGACAGTTTGGGGATGACATTTTTCTTCCCATGGTTGCATACATGAAACTTTGCATATTTGCTATTATACCCTGTATGGAGCCCAAGTGAAAAATATGTAGGTAATACTTCATGTAATTTAAGAGTATGATGGTGTTCTGTGAGAAGTTTTGGAAAGATAAGTGGTTAAATTGTATGTTTCACTTCTCTAAAAGCTAGAGCTAAGCATATCTTTCCCACTGTCATACTTAGCTCTTGTTTCTCTCTGTAGATTTTCTTTGATCAGAGTGTGATTTGCTTGATTTGAATTTTAAAATGAATGAGATGACCTTTTTCAGGTTGGATAGCTTTGGGCGCTTATAAGAGCCTATTAAAAATCCCATCGGTAGAAAAGGTAACTAAGAATATTTTTGTAGATGAAAATTTATATCTGTGAATATCCATGTGCAACAAAAAATAGCATGGAAAACGAAATCAAAACAGTGTCCACATGAGGTTTTATCACAAATTGTACCAGAATCTTGTCTTCTATAGTTTGATTAAATCACTTATCCTTAGTTTAAAAAAACGTTAGCATTACATCATCTCATGATGTAAGAAGAATCCATTTGCATTTCTAAGAAAATATTTCAATCTGCAGTACAGAAAATTACCAGGTTTGCTGTCCTTTTAGTTGAAAAAAGTAATCTGTTCATAATTCTCTTGTTCTAAGGCTCCCTGGGTCAAATGACCTAGGTTACTCAAGTGACTACATTCATAACTACCTCTAATTATTTGTTTTATTCCTTTGTCTAATTCTTGATATTATGTTAGATTAACTGATGTTCCAGTTTGAATACTACCCCAAATGTATGGAAATTGCAATATGTCAATTTTTTTGAAACAATCTCTTATGTCTTAGCGCCATGATGCTTGCGTACCTTTGCTCCTCAAATGCTTTTACTAATCTGCAGCAAACAGCTTACAAATGGGATACACCTTAGGTATATTTTAAAACATGTGATCCCTGATAAAAGACTGTAGATTCACTTTGTTGTTGAAAGTACATCATTTTTATCAGTGCCACTGGCAATTAAAACTAGTAATGATTCATCAAAAGATTTTTGGCAAAATAAAGACATTGCAATGGCTTAACTCCAAAAGTTTTCATTGTCCTTGCAACCATTGTTTTCCTCCGTTTCCTTTTTCAAAGAGCATTCTATCTGCAAATATGACACTTGAAAATTCAGGAAGAAGTGACACTTCACTTAAGAATGTTTCTGCTTTTCCATTAATATTAAATGTTATATTATCTTCAGAACAAAATCTGCTTGGATGAATATATATCAGAGCATATGATTAATGAAAAGCCAAGAACAAACGTGGGTGCTTCCCTGAGTGTAGGGAATGAGTCTAACACACTTATCTGACGTTTTCCTTCTCTTTATCTCCTGGGACCCAAATGTTATTGTTCACAAATCTCTGTTCTTCTATTTGGTTATTGCAACAGTGATTGTTCAGCAATTGAACTGGGGACTGTTTATCTTATGCACGGCTGGGTTGTTTATAATTACTCTTGGGAGACTTGTTGAAAGTGTTGTGGGTTTTCTAGTCTCATCATGATTCTGGGAATACTCCTAGGAATGGGCTCCAGATGCCCAAGGACTCCAGCTAGAGCAGGGCAGGATTGCTCCTTGGGTACCAGCCTCTGCACAGAAGAGGCTTACTGGGTAGGAATGCTTGACTGGTGATAACGGAACCACTTCTTTCTAGTAGTCTTGCTGGTGTGGTGAAAACAAGATGCGGTGGTGACAGAGAAATATCAAGCTCAGGCAAGATCCTCGTCTGAGGGTCATGCACTGATGAACAAGCAAGGGGCTTATATTTTATTGTTGGTCTTTCTGTAGTTCTGTTGCTGTCAATGCCAATAAAATAAATATTACTTATACGTTAATGTTACTATTTGAATTGGCATGCTTCAAATTGTATTACTTGTTCAAGCTATACTGCCCATGATGAAATCCATGCTCAGAGTATTTACACTGAAACTTTTTCTCTATCACAGCATTGCAGAAAGTAGGGCTAGAAAGCATCTTGAGCTCTAACCCATTTATTCCTGCATCCCCAAAAGAGGGGTCAATAACTGGCTCTGAGCCTGGTGTCACTGGCAGAATTTTGGGTTTTTTGATCATGGGCATGGCACTATATGGCACCAGGCCTGCTGGTGAAAGACTGGGTACACCTGTCTCAAAGGAGGAAAAGGAACTTCGCACAGGAGTTAGCAGGGCTCATTGAAAGAGCTTTAAACTACATTTTTACAGGGAAAGGGATAAAACCAGGCTCACTAGAGATAAGCCTGGGTGTGGCATGTCAATGTTTGAGGGATGGTGTGCTAGTGAGGTCCTTTGGTCTGCCATCTCAGTGGAGGTAGGGGATGGAGATCCACGAAGCAGCGAAGATGCAAGAGTTATTGACGTGTTAGAAATCATGGGAGTGCCTGAAAATGGTCATCTCAGAATTAAGGCCTCTCCCCTCAAAATAGCATTATTGAAGGATTAATAGGGATCAATAGCCCACCTGAAGTGCATCTACATCAATGCATGCGGCATGGGCAACAAACAGGAGGAGCTGGAGGCCATTGTGCAGCAGGAAAACTCTCATAATATTTACCATCATGGAAACAAGGTGGGATGACTCGTGTAACTGGAGCACTGAAATGAATGGCTATAAACTCTTCAGAAGGGAAGCAGCGAAGATGCAAGAGTTATTGACGTGTTAGAAATCATGGGAGTGCCTGAAAATGGTCATCTCAGAATTAAGGCCTCTCCCCTCAAAATAGCATTATTGAAGGATTAATAGGGATCAATAGCCCACCTGAAGTGCATCTACATCAATGCGTGCGGCATGGGCAACAAACAGGAGGAGCTGGAGGCCATTGTGCAGCAGGAAAACTCTCATAATATTTACCATCATGGAAACAAGGTGGGATGACTCGTGTAACTGGAGCACTGAAATGAATGGCTATAAACTCTTCAGAAGGGATGGGCAGGGAAGGAGAGGCATTGGGGTAGCCCTGTATGTTAAGAAGTGTTTTGATTGTCTAGAGCTTAATGATGGTGATGAAAGGGTTGAGTGTTCATGAATAAGGATCAGGGCCAAGGCCAACGAGGCAGATATCATGGTGGGAGTCTGTTATAGACCTCCCAACCAGGATGAAGAGGCAGATGTAACATTCTATAAGCAGCTGGGAGAAGTCTCACAATTGCTAGGCCTTGTTCTCATGGGGGACTTCAACTTACCAGATGTCTCCTGGGAATACAATACTAGAGAGAGGAAACAGTCTAGGAAGTTCCTGGAGTGTGTGGAAGATAACTTCGTGACACAGCTGGTGAGTGAGCCAACTAGAGAAGGCGCCCCACTGGACCTGTTGTTTGTGTAAAGAGAAGAACTTGTGGGTGATGTGGTGGTTGGAGGCCATCTTGGGCATAGTGATTGTGAAATTATAAAGTTTGTGATTCTTGGAGAAGTAAGGAAGAGGGTCAGCAGAACTGCTACCTTGGACTTCTAGAGGGCAGGCTTTGGCCTGTTTAGGAGACTGGTTGACAGAGTCCCCTGGGAGGCAGAAGGGCAAGGGAGTCCAGGAAGATCACATATTATTTAAGAAGGAAATCTTAAAGATGCAGGATCAGGTGGTCCTCATGTGCTAAAAGATAAGCAGGCAGGGAAGAAGACCAGAGTGGCTGAACAGAGAGCTTTGTCTGGAACTCAGGAAAAAAAAAAAAGGAGAGTTTATGACCTTTGGAAGAAGGGGCAGGCAACTCATGAGGACTACGAGAATGTTGTGAGGTTATGCGGGGACAAAATTAGAAGGGCCAAAGCCCAACTAGGGCTTAATCTGGCTACTGCCAAAGCACAATAAAAAATGTTTCTATAAATACATTAACAACAAAAGGAGGGCTAAGGACAATCTCCATCCTTTATTGGATGCGAGGAGAAACACAATGACAAAGACTGAGGAAAAGGCTGAGGTACTTAATGCCTTCTCTGCCTCAGTCTTTAGTAGTAGGACCAGTTGTTCTCCAGGTACCCAGCCCCCTGAGCTGGAAGACAGGTATGGGGAGCAGAATGAAGCCCCCATAATCCAAGGGGAAATGGTTAGTGACCTGCTACACCACTTAGGCACACACAAGTCTATGGGGCTGGGTGGGATCCACCCAAGGGTACTGAGGGAGCTGGCAGAGATAGTCACCAAGCCACTTCCCATCATTATCAGCAGTCCTGGCTAACTGGGGAGGTCCTAGTTGACTGGAGGTTAGCAAATGTAATGCCCATCTACAAGAAGGGCCAGAAGAAGGATCTGGGGAACTACAGGCCTGCCAGTCTGACCTTGGTGCTGGGGAAGGTTGTGGAGCAGATCCTCTTGAGTGCCATCACACAGCACGTACAGGACAACCTAAAGGATTCTATGATTCTAAGATTAGCTATACCTAAAACATTTGTTATAGAATCAGCCAGTTCTTCAAATCTCCAGGTATGGAAATTGTACAACTGTTTCAAACAGTCTGTTTCAGTTGTATGTACTATCCCCCTGGCTCGTGCAAAACAACCCCTCATAGGTCAGGAAGAATTCACAACTATAGATACCAGTGAACTTTCTTATTCTGATCTCTACTTGTGAGAATTCAAATTTCAATTATTCTGATAAATTACAGTGTAGAGCAGGATTTCTCTTTTTAGGCATGAGTTTTTCCATTGGAAGAGCTTCCCGTATCTTGAGTCATTGATGCAATTGTCAGCATGGGTAATGCTGAGCTAAATTTAAGTCTTGATGAACTTGGTTCTTACTAATACCTATATTCTCCTCTCTGATTCAGTTTTCAGTCATGTTTGTGACCAAAAATTTTAATTGCATCAGCTATATGAACCTGGATCTCCAGCTGTATAGCTCAGTATATGTTTTCCTCAGAATATTCTGTTGAGATGCTTGTGAAAAATAGGATAATTGAGGATTGTAGGAATTGGGACAAATAATGATAGAAAACTATAAAGGAAATGTAAAACAATACAAGCTCAGTAGTTTGTACAATATCGGGTGGCTTGTGCTGATCTGCATTTGAGTTTGAACAGTTAGTGTTTCAGCAAAACAGGAATTGTTCAACCAGCATATTCCCACAAGGAAATTTTATTATATGCAAAACATATGTCAGGATAAAAAAAAATATTTCTTTTTCTGTGGCCCCACATAGGTCCTACAGGATACAAAACCCACAATTTTCTATTTTCTTATTATTTCTGGCTTGTTGGTCTTCTGTATTATATAATATGGCAGAAAAAGAAGAAAACATGGCACCACCAATCTTCTGTGTTGCTGCACAGGATTCATTAGGTGAAAATGTTCAGATCATTATAAAAATCTATTAGGCTCTGTCATTCTGTCAACAGTGCAGTACTGAGAAACAGCTCTTATTGCAAGAAAGACGGAATGAAAGAGATGGTACTGGAAATGCTTATCTGAGGATATAGGTCAATCACATCTTTAGCTGTATTGGCTTTCTCCAGCACGGCAGTGTTTGGCCATAGGTAACAACATGCTTCTTTACCCGTTCTAGAATAATCTGGATTGAAGCAGTACAATAAATTTGAAACAGATCTATAGCAAGAAATCACAGAATCACAGAATGGTCAGGGTTGGAAGGGACCTCTGGAGATCATCTAGTCCAACCCCTAAAATGTTTAGTCATTGAATGCTTTGTGTAGCAGAGTGAAGTCAAGTATATGACACGATGACATTTTTCTTTCAGCTGGAAAAGGAAACAATACCTGGAAACCAAGCAACTGATGGTGGTGAGTTCTCTTTTTTATCTTTTGTCTGTAATGACAGTTTTTCTTTGCCCTTTTACTTCTTTGACATGAGTTTTGCATTGCAAATTGATTTTAAAACAGTTTCATCAAGGTATCACTCTGGATGGAAGCTTCTTCCACCAGATTGACATCCATTATGTCTAAAAAGCATGAATACGTTGTATAATCTCTGGTCTTTTCTAGTAGGGTAGTGCACACTATTTTGTTAAATTGCACAACTAAGGAGCAGTCCAGGCTGTGTTAAATTTAAAATGTGTGACCAGTTGAAAGGCCCATAAGGGGGTGATGAGGTTGAGAACACAAGAGGTGAGGTTGAGTGGAAGAGGTGAGGTTGAGAAGAGGTGGCTTGAGTGTACAAACTGTCCAGGCCTACTTTCCCAGCTATGTGAAGTGCATATCAAATATCCCAAAGAAGCAATGGATTTTGCTCATCCTCTCAGGTGCTTTCACCTCTCTTCCTGCTAAAAGTGCTCAAGTGTTGGTGTTTGGCATCCTTTGGCACAGATTCGGATGTACTGTAGATTTTTCTTGAATTCTGGCAGAGGCAGATTACTTGGGCAAAGACTTTCAAAAATTGTTGTTACTCTGCTTTTGGAGATCCTTGCTTTGTAAACTGGACTTGATGCTAGTTTAAGCGAGGGTTGTGGATGCTTGGGTTTGATCTTTTTCTTGCTTGATTTCTCATGCGTGCTTTAAGTATGTCAGAGTAAACCATTTTCAGTAATTTTTCATCTTTGAAAGTTATGACTTAAAATAGTATTTTCTAATGAATTGATTTTGTTGTTACACTAGCACATAGGGTTATTTCACACTAGCCGTGCAATGTAAGTAGCAATAATTTTGAATCCTTAGTAATATTTGTTCCAAAAAAAAAAAAAAGTAACTCAGTAATATCACAGGGCTGCTATTATAAAAAAGTATGGGATCTATTTAGACCATAAATACCAGAGACAAGTTAATCGATTGAGCTCTCTAGGGGCACCTTTGCTAGAATCTAGGTCCCTAGAGAAGTTGTTCAACAAAACTCTGTATTGCAGCATCTTTCTCAGAGGAGGTTCTCCTTCTTATTCAGGGCAAATCTGGCCCTGAAGGCAGTGAGAAATTTGCCTCAGGGAGAAAATATGGGGTTACATATCCATATGCGTGGCACTTGAATAATTTTCAAGCCTCGGGTTCTCCCTGATAGCTTGTGTTGCATTAATAAGTCTTGTGTATATTGCAAAGTGTTAGAGAAACTACAAACTGATTTTTGGCTTTTGCTGCTTAGGCTCACATCTGGTCAAATGTGTTGGAAAAATCATTGTAAAGTTAACTTTATGATTTGTTCAGATTTAAGTTCTGAAGTAAATGGCCTTCTTTTGGACATTGCTGTGTGTGTAGCAGTAACGTTTCCTTGAAATGGACCTGCTTAGTTAGTGTCTGTTAATAAGGAATGACAAGGGGAAAAAGAAGCAAACAAGCAGTTAGGGGGAGCGCAGAAACAGGACATGGCACAACAAGCAACAGTCACAGGGCATCACAAGCCTAGTTGGGTGAGCTCGAGGAAAGGGTAGAAAACTGAGACTTTACTGATATTTCCATAATGATGTTAGATTGACAAAAAGGAGCTCAGGACCAGAGCATCCGCAGTATAGCTTGTAAACCTGTTGTCTTGCCTGATTACGTTTTTAGACTAGTCCAGATAGTTATTGAGTAGCTCAGGTAAAATTGAATGTGGTCTTGCACCATGTCTAGGCATTTATCTAACTGAGTGCGTTCTCTTCACCTTATCTTCTTGGGCAGCTTAGGCTTGTTTTTCTTACATTTACATTTTTCAATAGTTTCATTTATTGATTTGTAAAATAGCTTGTAGGTCAGATGACTGACCGCTTCACATAGAAAATGACACAGGTAGAATCTGGTTTTAGCAATCTACCCAAGTAATGTGTTTCCAAAGTTCTCGCTTATTTATAACTTAATATAAGTTAATCTTATTCTATATCATTGACTTCTTTAGGATCCAAAGCAGCATGTGTACTGTTCTAAGTGTAGCTGCTTGAGGTTTTCATTTTACTAAGTTCAATAGCATTTATGGCTCTGTAAATTCCACAAGTTGGCTATATACTTTTACACATCTTTCCCATAAACTTTCAGAGACCTCACAGTTCTTCTGGTAAGTCAGGACTGAATTGGGCACTTCATCCTGCACCGAGATTTTAGAAAATTCTCATGTATCATGGCTCTTCTAACTATACAAAACTTTTGGGCACTGTCTTGACTGCAGTACAGTTGCAAACAAAAAGCTTATTTCTGTTTTTGAGAGCATGTTAAAATATTACGTATGGTTATAGAAGTGATCCCTAAGAACGACTCCACAAAATTCTGGCTCCGGCTAGAATTCGTACATCCTCTGTAAAATTCTGGCTCCAGCCAGCTGGTATTTTGTGAGAACTGGTGTTAGCAGCTGGAGCGAGACGTACAGTTCCCTCGCTTTCTTCTAAGCTTTTCCTCAAACATTTGTAAAACTAGCTGTTGCAATAATACATACACAGTTATTTCACAGTTATCAAATTCAACCCAGAACTCTCATTGATCACCACCTATGGACATAGCAGGGAGTGCAACACAGGGCTCATTTTGATCTTTGTACAAGGCATTTATTGCATGGTTGTCCATGACTCTAAAGGGTAGTCTCAGCATTAGTTCCTTCTGTTTCTTTTTTCTCAACTCTAGGAATATTTCCTTATTTTACACCTCCTAGATATTAGATCAGAACCCCATTTCTGAGGAGTTTTGTCAGGTAACAGCAGCTGAGCAACAAGTGGGTCTTCTCTGTTTTTACTGGATTTCACCTCATTCATCATTTCCCATCGAATGTGCAAGTCTGTGTTTTTCCTGTATCTTTGAACATGCAAGTTCAGCTGAATGTGTTTTACATAATTTATTAGCCTGATTCTTTGTTTAGTTGCCCTGTCACAGAGGGTCTGCAAACACAATGGCAATGGCTCCTGAGGAATTTCTTTGACGATGGAATAATTCCCGAGTGACACAAACCATTCTCTTTCATCCCTCGAGAGCTGCTAGTCTGCGCGTTTCCAGTACAAAAGGAACACAGTTCTATTAATTCTGTGATTCAGCTAGTCTGTGTTCTGGAGGAACTTTATTCCATAGCAGATTTCTTCTTTTAATCAAAAATTTGCAACCTAGACATAGAAGAGGATTAAATGACTGTCCTTCCCTTTCCATTTACACCTCCTAATGGATTTATATTCAATATAGTAAGCTGACAGTCTGTTTTTCCAATTGAATTTGATGACAGAGATCAGCAGGCAGAATGTAGTGGTACCATTTAGAGTGGTAAAAATAAGACATGAAGAAAACCTGAAACATGTATGAAATTTAGGCGTGAATGGAGTAATTAATGAACCTGATAAAATACTGAGTATTTCCTATTGTCCAAAGAATTGTGACATGTGTAGCTGCATTCACTATATGTGTTAATAGCTTGTGTTGATTGGTTTAGGGGCATCAAGATGTCACTATAGACAGTTTAGTGTGCAGCTGCATTTGAATCCGTAAGCTATACACTAGAATGTATAAGGGTGAAGGATCATATGGAAAATATTAAATGTCTTTATAGAAACTTATTATGCTGTATGATTTAGAATAGTGCTTTCTGCTAGTTATCCTGTGAAAAATCACTCATGCAAATAAAAGAAATGAAAATGAAAAGGCTAGAATTGTTTGCCTTAGACAAGA
>NW_009648444.1:1912875-1925138 GCF_000708025.1 Charadrius vociferus
AGAGGGTAGTGCAACAAGGACACATTCATGAAATTTCAAGAAAGCAAATTCATAACTGATGAAAAGAAATACCAACAGAATATGTGGTTGGACTGGGAACTCCACAATAATAGTTCATGGAAGGCAGGAATTGAGTGAGAGTGAAAAAGGAACGGGATGTTTTATATAGATAACAAAACGATGTAGAATTATCTAAACTGATTTTACTAACTGTAGAAGTTTTGTTCCCTGTTCCAGAAATTATTTACAATTTTGTATGAAATAGTGAATGGAGGAAAAAATCTTGGGAGCGTGAACCTTGACCAGGACACAGCACTGCTATCTATATGCCTAGCTATTGTTTTTCCTTTTTGTATGCCAACCTTCTGGATGCATTCTTTACTAGACAGAGGTCCAGCTTCAAAATGATGACTGGATGGCACTTTTTCTTCCAGTGGCTCCCAACATAGGTGTTACGACATTGAGGTGGGGAGTGTAAGTTTGACTCCTCTTAGTCTAGTGGGTGGACTTAAGGAAGGTTTCCCCACTCTCCTAGTAACTGCTTTAACCTCTTTCCCCTTTTACAGTAGGCAGGTAACACTCCTCTTTTGAAGAAACTACTTTTAATCTGTTAAATTCTCTGAAACAGTCTCTTTTGCAGTATGAGTGGGCTTTAGGTTTTGTGGGTGAAAGGCCTCTCTAATCTTGATTCAGATATCTGAGTCCAAGAGAGGAAGAAAAAATTTTAGATTGTAAGCAATCTGTCCTGCATAACTCCTAAGTTTGGATTCTGTCTTAGGGGTGAGACAGAAAGGAGTAGATGCTGCAGAATGTGGGTTTCAAGAGCCATTATCTGAACTGGTCCATCTCATGGGCAGACAGTTATCCTGTATGTACTTTCCTGAGGGCTTTGGACCACTCTGCTCTATCAGGTGCTCGTGACTGTAAATGTTAGAATACTGATCTTCTAGATTTTGAGACTGATCCTTCATTCCAAAGTCACTGCCAAGTATATACTGCAATATAACTACTTTAGCGTTTTGATGTTCATATGCTATGGCACTTAAACCACATATGAAACCAAAGTCATAAACCAACTGTTTCCTCTTAATCTAAATCAAAAGGTGAAATCCTTGATATGGGATCGGATTGAACTTTCAGTGTACTTACTGGCAGTCTTTCACTGATTTCAGAGATAGTTGCAGGACCTAAGTCTACAGGAATACGAAAAAAATTACACTAAAATTTTCAAAATTGAAACTAAAATAAAATTCCTGTTTTAACATTTTTCAATCTCACAGAAACACAAAAGCCATTATAGAGCTGAATGAGTGCAACAGACGCTTGTTAGGCTTCCTGCATTGTGGACAAGACAACAATGAAAAGAAAATTAATTGAGATTCTGTTTTCTTATTACATTTTCCTAGATTTATTTATTTCTTAAAGTTAGCTTTAAGCTATGAAAATTGTAACTCATAGCTATAAAATGCCTCTAATCAAACACTTAAGTTTAAAACAATGATGTCTTTTATATAATCACCTTCCTCCCTGAGATGACAATTTGCTTGTATAACAATATTCTTTAATGGCCAGGGCTGTACTTTAAGCACAAATACAGACTAAAGACAGAGGAAGAAAAAGTAACCAAATAGCAGATTTATCAAACAGCAATGTGTATAAAACAAAAGCTTCATTTGGGAGTTTGCACATTTCTACAGCCTCAGGGCTTCAGTATACATTCCTTTCAACACCCTTAATGTGAAAAATAGCATTGACATAGTGTAATTGGTACAACAATGTAGCTGTTACGCAGTCATGTATGATAACACATAATCTTAGGACCACATTTCTGTGAAGAAACAAAATGCAAAACTTGAGATATTTTATTTGGATGATCCTGTTGCACATTATACATCAAATTTCTCATATAGACTTATATGTCTATCTGTGCTCACCCAAGATTAGCCATATGTTGTCAGCCTCTGCACTTTGTCTGATAAAGAGCACGTTGTAGGTTTGTCAAAAGCAGTATGGGTGAGCTTGTGTCCAAGATTTGTAGTCGGACTTCAGAGTTTCTAATTGTTCACCAGCTCAGCAGGAAAGGAAATCAAGTGGGGAAAAAAGCCCAAGCCAAAATTCTACTCTTTGGTACAGAATATACAGAAAGTAATGCTTTCATTTTGATGAGCTTATTATCCAGTTAATTTTTGCTTTGTTTTTCAAATTTAAATGCTAGTGAAGAAAGCGGTATGTTCCAAGATGGGAAAGGTGGAGCAGGGGTTGTACTTTTTTAATTTAATCGTATCTGACCAACAGTCCTCATTCTTCCTTATCTCCCCTAAAAAAGTCAGCTATTTTTCACTTTTTGTCTGTATTCCAGTTTTCATTGGTGTTAGTGCTTTGTTTCTGGTTTTGGTTGCTTTTTGTTTGTTCGTTTGCTTTTTAACATTGGCACAGTAACTCATTGAGTAGGTAGCAAGGCAAAAATACCCATCAGAAATCTCAATGATATAAAATGATATAAAACTTGGCACATAAAAAGAATCTTGACAATCAGAAAATCATCTCTTTTCAGAAGGAGGAAGAACAAGAGTTATTTAGCAATTTATTTTTATTGTTCTTACTTTTTAAGCAACCAGCTGCAGCTGGTTCCTAAAGAGAACCAGTTCCTTTATAAACAATAAGACACAAGGACCTAGGTGTAAATAGTGCATCATAACTGGTACTTAGCTCTTGCTTTTCTCAGTTATTTTTAATTGTTACTTCATAAGGTGGATTATGAGGTGTGGTTTACCACTCAAATCGTATGATTCCCAATCTTTCCTTCTTCAAATATTCTCTCAACACCAAAAGAAGTGGTGGTGGACTGTATGGTCTTAGACATTCAGAGCATATTCCTTTGTCTGCCTTATGTTCCTTATAAAATATTTAATCTGTTTTACACTTCATTCTCCACTCCTATTAATCTTTATAAAAGCGGGCTCTGCCCCAAATAGTTTTCCCACTGTTCCAGAAAAAAAAAATACAGCTTTTTTTCTTGGGTTGTCTTTTTCTCCCCTAAGAGAAAAAAGCAGGAATATCACATTTCCACAGATATGTATTTTTGGGGCATTTTTTTGAAAAGCACAGAAATTTTTGTTTCAGAGTCTCCTTTTACTGAAATTTATACACTGTCAATTCTGAAGCACTCTGGAGATCGTGAGAATATATGTATGTAGTCATACATTTTGACAATTACATTAATATTATTGAGCACCCATGTAATTCTTAACTGGCAACAAGGGGTGTATGTGCTGCTCCATTTTTTTCATGGTATTACCTACATATATCTACGTACCGTTACCTACATACTGATATTTTTGGCCCAACCGTGTTCCACCAATTTAAATCGTTACTTGGCCAGGTATTGAGAGAATAGGAAGACAGTTAAGACCATTTGTCAGATATACTTTATTTTCATCTATAGGAAGCACATGTGCCATACAGCATTGTCCACACGTTATTCATATTATTTAAAAGTGGCAGGTTCATTATAGTTACAATACATTGTAAATGCTGGAAATATGTTTTTAATATATAACAATAATATATTACATTGAAAATACATATTTCTTCCACATGCATATTTGAGGAGCTAAATGGACACTCTATACATCAGGATTTATCACTGTCCACATTCCAGTGTCACATCGCGGCACATATGCCCGATTTGGCTGTTTCCTGTAGCTATACTATGCTGAAACTGAGTGAGGTGCATATATATCTAGTTTGATGTCACACTGGCATTAACGCAGGTGTGTACCTACAGAAATGTATCTGTTTCTACTTAGCAGACTGTTGCACAGCCTACCTTAAAAACATTCTGCATGTATGTATTTTGTCTGTATGCATACAACCTGATTTTTCAGCGTTCCCTTTGGAATCTGCTCCTTAAGTATTTTTTGCTTAAAGCATATACAAATGTTCCCTTGTTCTGTAAAATGGAGGAAGAAGCTGAAAAGGCACAAAAGGTCAGTTTACCCTGAGCCTTTCAAGAGTTTTGTCAAGAGAAGGGTGGTCCGTTTGTAGTAAATAATATGTGCAAATGCTGCCCTTTTTCAGTTTGCAGTCTGTTTAAGTGCAAGACTTAGATTTTTATGAATTTGTTCCTTGTTTTGAAATCGCTGAGAGAACATTTCAAGCAAAAGCTTTTGGCTTGTAAGCTGCTTGCAAATAATTTATTTAAATTGTCTTTCACTATTCATTATTTATGAATTGGTGTTAATTCATGCCCACATGGATAAAGCTTCCATAAACTTTGGTAGGGAAACCAATGACATTTCCTAAGGGTGTGCAAGCATTTCTGGGCTGAACTTTCCCACGTTATGATTTTGATAACTTTGCTGAATTTGTGTGTAGCTAGTGTATTCTTGTTGACTTCATGGAGGTATAAGACTTCTTAATTTTTTAAAAATCTCTTGTAAATGTGTTTCTGATGCTGCTGACCAGGACCTCACCGCATTCCTTGCGGACCAGGGATACTTTGTGGAAGTTAGTTGTTGAGATGGAAGTAGCTTGTGACAATGGGCTGAGAAAGCCAGGGTTTTTTTCTTCCTATCTGCAGGCAGGAGGTTTGAAGTAGTGGAAAATTAATAAAGGCAGAACAAAGAAGCCAGATGTTGTAAGAGGGACTAGAGGAGATTCAAAAAATACTTTCAGCAGGAGGAGAGAAGATACAGGCATACTTATATGATGGGAGGTGGTTTTGTTGACCAAGGTCAAAGACTGTGAGCTAAGCTGGGCTGAAACAGCTCGCTCTTTCTGAGAACAAATCCCAAAGTGTTTGAGACAGTTTCACATCCTCTAGGGACTTTCTCAAAAATACTGCAGCATAGTAAGTAAAGACAAATGGCATTTGAATCCTGTATGAAGCCAGTTTGTACATCCTCCAAAGAACTAAATGGCCCAGAGGAAAATAATTCCAATTCTCCCACAGGCATAGGATTCTGGAATAAAGTTCGCAAAAATTATGAGGTTATCTCAAGGACCTTCCTCAGTTGAGATCTCAGAAGAGAATCCATGCCACAGAAATGTTTGTCATTTAATCAGGACCAGAGTTTTGCCCACAGCTTAGCTTTGCCATACTGCTAAATAACACAAATAAACTTCTAGACCTTCACTTGCTCCTTCATATTTCCTAATTTGAATCACTTATGGTGGAGAACATTACTTTGAATGTGTACTGTGCCCACAGGGGTTTAGAGGAAGGCTGCAATATGGGAGCCTGTCAAAGCCTAGGTACTCTTGCAGCCTTCTTTCTTTAATGCCTTGTTTTTTTAAGGAATTCAAGTATCAGTTTCCATCATAGCTGCTGCTGTCCATAGATGCAGTAAGTTCATATTGAGCTATTTATATTATGACTAAGAAATCATAATTCTGTGAGCCTACGAGCTCCACATTCATCAAGATAGGAGAGATTCAGGTTGTGCTTTTCCCGGAGGCACTGAACTTCCTTTGGCTTCCTGTACTTCTCTTCAGCAGCTGTTAATACCTAATCAAATGATTTATCCAGTTTCTCTGCCGGCAACTCCTGGTCAGCCTCCCTTATTGTATGCCATTTATAAGGCTTCTTGCAGGTGAAGGAAAATGTAGTTGCATGACAAATTTTTGACCTGTGTTAGTCTCTTTGGGAGCTGTATGCAACCTGGTGACCTGTCTAACATCATGTAGGTTGTAGCATTGTCTATTCCACATTACTTTTTATAGGAAAAATACTTACATTCAGAACATACCAAGAGATCAGCATGGTATGACTAAGATCTTCCACCTCCAGCCCAAGGTGAAAACAGGGCTAGAACTGTGGAAGAGACTGTTTTTATACTATTGTCTGCTTAAGCAAGCTGTTTCATCACTTAACAGAGTATAAATTTTAGATCATTCTTTAGAGACGACAATGTAGTTTTGGAATTGCAAACAGATAACATTTACTCTAGGTCCTGCAGATCTTGGAAGACATTTTACTTTGAGATATTAAACTTAATCCTATCAGAGTAATCCATGTCTATAGGCCAAACCTTTTCATCAGGTGGGTAGAATTTGCTTGTATAAGTAACTTGCGATGAATTTGTTTTTCTAGACATTTCCAAAATAAGATAGCTTCAGAAACTTCTGAGATTAACCCAGTAAAAATTTTCAAATTAATAACAGTTGTGAGAATGTTTTTAGAAGACTGAAAGATCAATATAATGGCATGTCTTTACCATATCTCAGATATAATCGCTACTGTATTTAGCAAGTGAATGACTCTGGGCTAAATCATCCCCTATTAAAGTTGTAGTGTCCATGGGACTTCTGTGGATTTCCACAGATTGTAATGTGAAAACAATTTTTGGCAGCTGATATTAATGTATTGAACTTTGGGAATTAATTATTGTATTGAACTGTGTGCATGCTCTACTTTTTACATGGGAGAGAATTGTTCTTTAATCAACGAATTATTTTCTCCTACACCTTGTAGAAGATGCAAATGTTTTTTCAGGCATTTATTTGGGCTTTGATGTGAAAAAGGAAAGATACTTTTTAAGAACTGTTCACCTTTTTATACCAATTGGGTATATTTACTGCGTGATACTTTTCTTTATAATAAACAGTACATCCTGACACTAATCTTATGTGTTAAACTCTTTAATACTCTAACCACCTTAAAAAAGTCTCTGTCACTTAAAAGGAAAGCTGGAAAAAGACTTCAGTTCAGCAATAATATTTTGAAATCTCCTTTCTCTTACAAAAGTCATATTTAGATGTATATTTAGAACTTCTAGTTTATCTGCATGTGTACTATTGCTTTATTGCTTCCTTCAAAGTAGTGCTTTTCCATTTGTGATGTCCAAAGGGTATTGATGGAACACAAGATACCCTAAGGGCAAATAAGCAGCAGAAACCAACAACTCAATTCAAACAGCTGGGAAAGCCAGATTTTTTTTAGAAAAGTGTTAGTTTCTTTCCTCTCTTGTAAGCGAGTCTTGAGGAGTTTGGGTATTTCTAAAAGGCAAGGGACTATGCGCTCTTGGGAAGACCTCTAAGTCAATATAGCTTTTATGTTTTTATGATGCTTGCTAGTGTATTTATCAGCCTTCCGGTGACCAGCCCCTTCCATTTTTGGTCTCATGCCCCTGCCAGGCCCCTGGTACCATACTGCCTACTGTGCGTTGCATTATGGGGCCAGATGCAGAATGCTTCTGCAACATGCCATAGAAATGTGAATTGTTTAAAATACTAATTGCTAATATTCTCTGGAGAAAGAAGTGAGGAGAAAACCCAAGGTTAGTATTTTTGTGCTTTTCCAAAATTATTACAAACAAGAGGGCCATAGTTCAAAGAGCATTCAGTAGATGTAGAACATAAGCTTGAGATGTTTCAATGTAAAAACTGTTGCTTATTCATACATGCACAATGAAGGTATTAAGTAACATTGGTTTTGAAAATGTACAGTTATTATCTTGCTTTCTTTCTCTGAGCTAGAAAGCAAACTATGAAAATAGAGAATTGAGTCTGTGATACACAGGGATTTTCTGTGTTTAGAAAATACTGTGGTGCCAGTGAGAGAGAGTCCTAGAGAGCTTCTCTGTAATATTTAGCAATTAACAAGCACCACCTCTTCCAAGCTTCCTCTGGAAACCTGAGCTGTGAGGGACACACAAATAATTTAGGCTCCAGCCCCTTTCAAATGCTTGTCTTCTGACTTTGGAGTTCTCTAATAGCAAAGTTGAAAAAAATACCTGTGAAACTCTCAAGTGAAGGATAGGGACATCATATTCTTAATAAAAAGAGAGGCACGAAACATTTACACAGAACAATTAAAAGAGAGGCACGAAACATTTACACAGTTAATAGGAAGAGCATCAATTGTATGAACAAGAATAAAATATGTAAGAAATTGAATAGGGTTTTTTTTATGACAAAGGATAAAGGCAACAACAACCTGTGAGCTCATCATTTACCAATGTAGCAGTCTGAGACAGATCTCCAAACTTTTTGCCCAGCTTGTTGGTTGGGTCTAATATCCCGCTCCTGACTATGCAGCTGTAAGAAAGTATATTAGTTGATAATTTGGATGTGGAATGTAGTATGTATTTTCTCTCAGCCCATTTTGTGCTAGATCTTTGAGTCCACCAAACTACACCACAAGGAAGTTAACCTTTGGATAACTATTACTTTGAGTGACAAGGTCGGGTTGTTCTGAACTTAATGGGCTATACACTGAGCTCTAGCCAGTTCCCTAAGCCATTCAATCACTAATATAATTAATGAAAGAAGTTTTGAAATTATTGCTGATTGCTGGAAGTTAATAGGAGATGGAGTTGCCAATGTGTCACTGCAGAAGATGAGTGTTAAGAGGACTTCTTTTCTGTTAACCCTATGTTGCCTGCAGTTAACAAAATGACTGCTTCTAAACTTGTGAACTGACATCCTAGCAGTAAAAAATCACATCTACCATTCCTGTTGGGCTAATGACAGGTATACTAGTTTGTGCCTATTAAAGAATCCACTACTGTGATATGTGTAGTGTTAACAAGCTTATTTTAATATATATATATCAACCTGTAATATAAGACATAAACTGTCAGTAAAACTGTTACCATATTTTGCTGAGGACAACATAAACCTACATAGGAAACAGAGGGGTTTATTCCAACGATTTTTTATTATTTTGTTTGTATTAAAACTGATGTATGTTGAACACAGAAAATTTCTTTCCTTCCCTCCCATGCCCAAGAACTAATGCCCAAGACTGGGGCTTGGAATAACTAAATTTAGTTTCCTATCTTTCTTGATAATTCTTGTTACAATAAGGTTATGGGGAAGTCACATTCCTCAGTCTTTTTTTAATTGCAAAGGAATAATAATGTAGGCAAAAATACATTCTATATTAAACTGGTGTCTTGAACCGATCCTTGCCTAGAAATTTGTGGATAGAAACTGACTTCAGTGTCATTAGTGCCCTCAGCTAGCATAAAAAATGGTATGAGTTCAGATACAATCTTTGTATTTTTGTGTATATTCACCTTTAAATCATGTTTTGGATATGTGATAAAGGAAATGAGAGGAGAAGCTGGAAACACACTATCACTTCTCTAATTCTTAGGGCATGTGAGTTAGGTAAAAGTGAAAAAGGAAAAGATTCACCTTAGAGAATCTGATTAAAAGGTCTGGTTTAGATTGCTGTGTAAGCAGGAAATGATGAATCTTGGCAGAGTCTCAACTGAAACAAAGCAGTGAAGAAAGCTGATGCTTTGGATAGACAGGAGAAAAAGACGACCCAGAAAATAGGAAATTGCAGACATATTTCATTTTGGCAGAGCCTGAGAAATTGGTTATCGTTACCACCATTGTATGAACAGTTCCTTATTATCTGTTCTGAAGAAAAACAGGAGAGGGTTAATTCTCTATCCAATAGGCTGAAAATCAGTGACTTAGGGATTGAGTGTTAGCATAAAATAGAGCTAGACTGCTTGTCATCTCTCTGAAGAAACAATTTTAAGGGGAAAATCACACACTTGTTACTTGAAGTAAAAGGCTGAGCGTGCCGATTAGGGTCACAGTAGACAAGTTTAGCAGCCAATATGCCTAATCCAAGTTAATCATCGTCCTTACCACTGAAGGGACACTTAGAATGAAACACAAGCTTTTAAATTTACTAACAGTTAACTGATTTCTCTTGTTCTCTCTGCTTGTAAGAAAAAATAAAGTGATATGCAGGTTATTCTTTTAATTATTATATAGTGTAGTGTTGCTGTAGATTAAGGAAATTCTAGACTTTCTCAAAATAAAGGAGAGTCAGTGACTCCCCATAACTTCAAGCCAGCTCTGGTGCTTGCTGAAACCAAAGGAAGAACTGCAAATAGTGGGAGATGGCAGAGTTATAGTTCTCTAAGAATATTTATTTTCTGTTCTCATATTATCACATGTGAAGATTCAAACTGTTTATATTCAAAATCAGCTGATGAGCAATGTTGAGAATCTTTTGTTAGAACAGCAAGCTCCTTGCCTAAAGACCTGATGCAAACGGAGGCATGCTTGAAATGTATGTGAAAATATAGATGTAAAATATTAATTCTTGATCTCGATGACATTTCCTACTGATAAAAGCTCCGATTCTGCACGCTGTGCTTATTTCATAATTTGTTTCTGAATGTGATTTTGTCTGAAGCGCTTGTTTTAATCTATACTGGATACTGGATCTATACCACTATAAGTGGCTTGATTTTATTGGTCATTTCACACACCTTGGGCAAAAATGCAACAATTTTAGTGCTTGTTTGACACATGAAATAAAATATCCTTGCTTTATATAGGAGACAGTATTTTCAGTGAAATATCTAATGTCCAGGAGCTATGATTTCCTTCCTGCTTGCCAGGGATGACATTTGTTGACATTTGCGCTTTGTGGAAACCACAATCTTTCATCTTTCTATGAAATGCTAGGATGAATGGTTCTACTGCTTTATGCAGGAGTGCTGGCTTGGTATAAATCTGTGAAATTTACAGAACTTCCTTTTATGTTTTCTTGGTGAACTGTATTTGTAGCTTTAGCTTAGCAGTGTATTAAATAGTTCCTGCAGTCTTGGAAACCACAATTACAGTTTTTGCAATTTCAATTACAGCAAGGTTTTAAAAGAATCATAAATACAACAAAAACTGATATTCTTACTGAATGCCATGTTGGAATTTTCCTAGTAAATCATAAATGTGGTGTGTGTGCGCACTGGAATTGAAACTTAACTCTTATGCTGGAAATTTTAAAGTGGAGGAATTGGGATTTTTGATGCATGAGAGGTGAACACTGAATGAACCTTGGGAAAGTCCCATCTTCATCAGCAGTCTGTCAAATGTTAAATACTCATCTATTACCCTAAATGCAAGTGCTCTGTAGATCTGCAGAACAGACCTGAACAAACTCCTAACAGTCTTTCCTGTGAGGCAGTGGAAAGAAAACATATGAAGAAGAAAGTAAGAGAAGTTGTGTGAATGCTTGGTGTGAGCAATAAGGTGAACCAAAGTGTCCAAAGGAGCTTGGACTCCCTGAGTGTGAATCTAAAATGTACTTGGTATCTGGTCAGCTGATGTACCCAGCGCCTGCCCCCAAAGCCAGACCAACCTCTGTAACCCTACTGGGGTTACAGACCAACCTGGGTCTTGTTTGTAAAAGTATTTTGGTCAAACTACCTTTTGCTAGAAAACCTCTGCCTTTCAGAAATTCAGGGGACAATCATGTAAAGCTTTCCACCTAAAGGGCATGAGTTTGTGGTTTATCCAGTCAAACTCCAGCTTTCATAGGAAACTGGTATAGTACTTTACTGCCTAGAGCAGTCTTTGGTTGTGTCAGCATCACAAATGACCCAAATGTTTTCAGCAATGGAGTTACTAATTTTTCATTCCTCCCTGTTTATATTTTATGAAAAATTTCATGCTGAAAAGCGAGAAACTTACTGCTTATGTGTTAGCCTTTTCTCCCATCCCTGCACTGGCCAGTTATGACCCCTGTAAAGAGAAAAGTTGCTTCTGCCTAGTCCAAAGCTCTCTCTGTGGCTAATCACCAGCCTTCGTATCTCTCTCTCCCCACCCAAAGTTCACACACAACAGGAATGTTTCCTGTAGTCACAACATGAGTCTGGAAAGCTTTAATGAGGCATTTAACTTTTTTCTTCTTCTGAATTTTTTCTGCCTGTTTCTCTACAGTAACTGTGATTTGCTAAAACTCAGTGAGGTTATAATACTTGGCAAGTTTTCTCGTCTCATTATTTGAAATCTTTGAATTGGTGTCATTTTAATAGGAGTTTTAGAGGGCCTAGCCTTGAACATCGCGATGCTTTGGACCAATTGATCACTGTATTACCACTATTGTCTTAATGGCGTTCCCTTGAGCTCTGTTACAACAGAATCCAACTGGCTCTTTAAAAAAAAAAAAAGTCCTTAAATTCAAATGAAACCATGCTAGCTCTTTGCAAGCCTCTCAAGGGTTTTATGACTTTATGTAGAACCTTTAAACTGTGTCTTTGAGAAGCAGCTGCATTTGCCACACTTAAAAATCATTCCTATAATTTCCCTACTCATGCCAAGCTAAAATAAAACACCTCTGTGCTCCTTCTGAAACTTTCCACTCTGGATAAGGCCAATAAGTATTTTTGGAAATGTTTCTTAGAAAGGTTGGTATAATTAGGCTTGCTTTCTTTTTTCCCCTCTGTTTATTTGTTTGGCAAAAGACCATTTTTCTATATTGATCTGAAAGGGCAATATTCCATCTG
>NW_009648444.1:1925177-2037008 GCF_000708025.1 Charadrius vociferus
AAACTGTCTTGTACTGAATGTGAAAAATGAGCCTAATTCATCTCTCTGCTTATAAATAGCTACTTTCCAAGTACTGAGTTGTAGTGCATGTACTTGTGTAGCAGGTACTTGCCTGAGAAACAGATTTATTACCAACCCTTCTTTTACAAACTCTTGTTGTTGCCCTTTTTTGCTGGTTATGCTTGACATTAGGGTAGCTGAGCTTTCTACGTGGTGGTATGAGCATGGGTCTTGATGCAAGTTCAGCTAGTGTCAAATGAAAGTCCTTTTAGTGCCACTTCTGCTCTGGCTGAAGTAAAAATGGTGAGTGAGCATGCTTCAGCCCATACAAGAAGGCATATATTACATCATGGTTTCCCACAAAGAGACTCTTGGAGCTAAAGTCTTCAGAAAGCATAGGCTTTGAGTAATGGCAGTTACCCAATGATCCGAGGGCTGGAGCACCTCTCCTATGAGGAGAGGCAGAGAGATTTGGGGCTGTTCAGCCTGGAGAAGAGAAGGCTCCGGGGAGATCTTATTGCCGCCTTCCAATTCCTAAAGGAGGCCTACAGGAGACCTGGGGAGGGACTTTTTACTGGGGCATGTAGTGATAGGATGAGGGAGAATGGCTTTAAACTGGAAGAGGGCAGGTTTAGATTAAACATTAGGAAGAAGTTTTTCACTGTGAGGGTGGTAAGGCACTGGAACAGGTTGCCCTGAGAGGTTGTTGAGGCCCCATCCCTGGGGGTGTTCAAGGCCAGGCTAGATGTGGCCTTGAGCAACCTGGTCTAGTGGGAGGTGTCCCTGTCCAACCCTGGCAGGGGGGTTGGAACTCAATGATCTTCAAGGTCCTTTCCAACCTAAACCATTCTAGGATTCTATGAATCCTTGTCACTAAAAAAGTCAAACTCTGCCTGCTGGGCTGCTCGTGCTCTGTGGTTTCTGTACCTTGTCCAGAGCTGGCTTTTGTGCAAGCCACACTATGCCTCACAAAGTGCTGCCTGTTCTGTATCAGAAGATACATCATGTCATGGTCCTGGCTGGGTTTCCCTAAGGTAATGTAGTAGTATTACATACTATCAGTACAAACAAATGATAGCAGATATTTTTTTCACCCAAAAATTAGGTGACAAAAATAGACAAATTGACAATCAGACTTTGTTTCCTTCTGGTGACCTGGGTAATACATTGGCCTTCTGCATGCCTGGGAGGTTTCTGTATTCTCCACATTTTCATTGAGCACTTATACTTTGCACTGTTTTATATAACTATTTTGTTTTCTTTTATGGCTCTCACAGAATAACTTTTTAAAATAAAGGACTAAATGATTGGGATAGTGAGGGAAGTAGTGTTACAGCAATGCTGCTGAAAGGGTACTTTAGTGCCTGATAAGAAGTCAGTGCATTTCTCGCCTAGCTTTGATTTGTCTACTTCAAAGTTGCTTCTGTTACCTCTGTTTTGAAAATGTGACTGGCTAGCCAATTCTTTCCTCCCCACCTAGACAAAGAGATGAAAACAAAGAAACAAAAAGCTAGTGAGAAAAGTAGAGACTGAACAGTAGACGAAATACTATTGAAATAGTAAAGGAATTTGCACCGAACTTGAAAGTTGCCTAAGCTCAAGGTTCTAGGCAAAAGGTTCTCCTGAAATGGCATTTTGGATAGTAAATGAGAATTACTCGCCTTATTTCAGCTTTCCTGGAAAAATGTATGGAAAGAGGTTGTCAGTCATATTTTTGGATCCAAGTAACTGCTTTTCCATATAGGTTTAATTCCAACAATTTGAAATAGTTCCACTTCGTAGGAGCAGCAAAGGAAATTCGGATCTTTGATTTGATGTCTTCATGCAGATAAAGGTGTCTAATGCTAGTTGCCCAAGTCTGAATATTTTGGATGAAGGATATGATCTGTGAAATCTGAGATTGAATCTCAGTATTTTGGCAGACATTAGAAAATTCTCAAACTAAAAACCCCAAGCGTATTCTACTTGCCCCAGCAATGCAGAGCCTCTTAAGCAACTGCATCAAACTCTTGTTTTTCTGTGCCTCTCTTCAACTTCAAGAATTCTTTACTGCCATTTTCTCCCCCTTATTATTAGCACTGTTTCCTCCTGTCTTCCCTTTTTCTGGTTTCTTGTTCATGCACTGCTCATGTTCACCAGAATGTGTTGCAATGTGTGCAGTGAGCAGGAGATGTGGTATTGACCAGTTGTGCAACATTGGAGAGTGGAAACAGCTGGGAAGACTTGACAGTTCAGTTTGCTTGTCTTTGCGGAACTAAGTGATATTATAATGAATAGTACAAGTCACTCATGTAAGCTTTTGGGCTTGTTTTTCTGAAATTGCACTGCCATTGGTGAGCAATAAGCTCTTACAAAACTGAATTCTGCCTCTCTTTTTCCAGGTCTGTCTTTGCTTATCCTGTGTAGTAACATCTCCTTCTTACACGTTAGTCTTACCTAGTTTATACTGAGAGAGAATTAATAATACCATGACTTACCTGTATTCTTTGAAGTGGCATAATTAAAAAAATAAAATTAAACAACTAATGGCTCCGATTTTTGTTAGCATTTGGATGGCTGGAGTCATGCTCAAGATTTGATAACTCCTCTAAATCTTATTGAGCTAAGTCTCTTTGACTTATTTACCTTTGTAGTTGTGGCTTTGTTCTTTTCTTTGGTGAGCTATTTTCTACATCATGCACTAGTTTTGGCACATGAATCCATTCAAAGAAGATACTCTATGTTATGACTACAGCAGCTGCTCTGCAGATACCTATTTGTCCTGGCCAAAGTGAAATCACCAGTCATGAGAGAGTAGCATCAAATCTGGTTGGTTTATAGACAACATGAAGCTCTTTCATATTCAGTGGTCATATGCATGATTGATAGACCTCATTATTTTTAAAGAACTATTGCACTGTAATGTTTCCAGATGTTCTCCAATAGAAGCTTGTGTTATTATTACAGGGAAGTATCAATCAGTAAATAACCCATGTCACTTGTTGCCCTTCTATGCAATCACAGTGTTCTGATCTTGTGGTTTGGCTTCATTTACAAAGGAATCGTCAATTCAAATAGATTATCGTTCTGTATGTTACACTGCAGACCAGCAGAGGGACAGTTTGAGTGCGTGATATGATCAACCTCCTATGAACTAAGTAGAGTCAACTGTGATCAATATTCAGGGGAAAAGTTATCAAGGAAAACTTGAATGCTGCAAAAAAATGTTTCTAATGAATCAGTAGAGGACATTCGACTGCCTATTACTGAACTTTTGCCCCACTGTTATGCCATGAAGCAACTGTAGTACTTGTAACTAGAGGACGCAAGTTTGTTTGCAACAGCCTTTCTTATTTGCTAAAACTGGCTTTAAAACTGTGATACTAATTGTAATATGATAGCCAGACAGTTCTGATGTAAGTCAGGAGAAAGCATAGATGCATTGATGCTTAGTGTGAGAATCACAGGTTTGGAGGGGTTTTACTGTTTGTGGGCCCTCCCAAATTACTATAGACTTCTAGGTTGCAATTAATTGAAATAAATCCAACTGTTGCTTTGCAAATTCTTGTTTAAGAGCATATAAAAGACTGTAACACTAAACCTGTAAAAACTGTAACACCAAACCTAAATGACTTTGTCCAAATTAATTCAAAATGAGGATTGGTCACCCTTGCAATTTTTATGCCAAATTCTGTGACGTTTAGTGATACTGTTTTTTAACCCTCAGTCTCTAGAATTGTTTTTTAAAAGAACAATTCAAGATACGTTGTAGGAAAAAAATTCAGTCTATAGCATAAATAAAAATGCCACTTGCATTTTCCAGTTATCTTCAGGTTCAGAACCTAGAAAGAGAAAAAGAAATTAAATATGCTATAGTGAAAAATCAGCTTCGCTTTACTAGTCACATAGTTCATAGGGACCTGGACCATGAACTTGCAGCCCTCGGAAAATTCTGCACACAGAAATTGTGTGCAGGAGAGGGATCTAAAAGGGTTCACAAAGCTTACTGATGGAGATGTTTGCAGGCTTCATCTGTTCTGGGGTTCAGTGCCAATTCCAATAGTTGCCATGCTCTACAAGGCACAATGAGGTATGAGTAACCATTGCTGGTAATAGCTGTTAACTATGATGGGATGTTTTGAAGTCTTCGTTTACCACTTAGCTGTGTCTGGGATTTGCTCAGATTTCAGTTACTCTCTCTTAGCAGTATGAAGGGTAAACAAGTATGTCCATTCAGTATCTCTGGAGTCACCATGTGAGACGCAAGCATTGATTTGTCATGAGGCAAAGAACTTTGCCAGAAACTTCACATTTTTTCTGAGTCCGGATTATGGATTGGACTGCTTTACCATCAATGCATTGCTATTGGATATGGACAGCCCAAAGTAAGTAGTATTTAACAGCTATTAAGACCAGTTGTAAAAGAGATGTTTTGAGTGTATAGATTACTATGTTACTATTGAGGGTCTCTAACCCAAGGAAGCTGTAGTTGCAATTGCTAATCCAGATGAAATAAATAGAAAATTTAGTGTAGCACAACAGTGAAGCTTTTTTTTTTTAAACAACAATTTTTTGGGGGTGTGTGGTTAGGTTTTTTTTTGGAAGTTGCATATTTTTATTTTCATACTTAATAATGTATGCTTAGAAACTTCTTTTTGGCCTTGTATATATTTCTTTAACATTGCTAGCATAACTTTACTTGCTAGAAAAAAACTTTACTTGCTAGACAAAAACTTTTTGATTTTGTCAGATTTTGTCAAATTTCCAAGTGTCTGAAATTAATACAGTTATTGTATTTACATAGGCTTTTGGAAGGTTCCTTTTCAAGATTAATCTGTGTTCCTTTATTATATCAAACGTATCTGGACTTTGGAGGATGCTGACAAGCAGAAGAATGACATACTCAAGTATCTAGATGGAGCGAATATGGATTGCATCCATAAATGAATAAACTCGGATGGGTTTCAGTACAAAGGCCAAAGGATATATACCTATAGTTGGGGGATGACATACCCTAAATCCATTTAAAGACTATACTAGGGGTACAAGGAGGAAAGTAGAATACTCGGTCTTCCAGAATTGGTCTACCCTGTTTCTCCCAAAGCTTAATGTTTTTCTATAAAACCAATCAAATTTACTGTTGTCTCTGGACCATTGATGGTATCAGTTGCAGGTTCCTGCATGTGCTAAGCACTCTTGACTGATAGGACGTTATCTTGATTCATTCAGTGGACAAAATGACTCTCCTGTCTTATCTGTCCTTCACCAATTTTTGTCAGCTTGTCATTGCACTTGGGTGTCAAATGTAGCATTTGTTACGTGACGTTTTCACAGACGTATGACAGTTGTTGTTGCATGTGCTGGGGATGGTGAATTAACATGGGAGTGCTTGGGTATTTGGACCATGTAAAGTATGATTGTGCAAAATCTGGATTTTTCTTCATTGCTTTTTACTGTTTACCTGAAAGGAGCTCAACTTCTTGTGTGTAGGGCAACTACTGGGACAAAAAAAAAAGTGGCTCGAAACATACACAACTGGAACGGTTGAGGTGACCTTACCTACAAGACATCTGTCTGCATCATCAAAACACTACACCATTTGGAGTGCTTGTTTTGCTGAATGTGGCTAACTTTAGGAAAATTGAATGATATTGCAAAGGCTGAACTCAACAAGAAGAATTTTCATTAACAGTAATCCCTGAACAAATATTTGTATATGGGCACAAACTACTTGAAAGTCCATATAAATGTTTCTTTTCATTAGACCTTTTCCTTTTCATATTTCCTTTGAAGTTTCTTAATAAGTTTAGAACTTTGTTCCCTCTGAGCCAACTAGGGGCAAATGCTTTCATTTACATTGATTTACTAATATTACTTTGAACAAAACTGATACATTATGTTTCTTCTGCAAGAAGCCTTTTCCTAGGGTACTTTGCTACTTCCAGTATGGCTGGAAGCCAAAAATTAAAGATGTGTGTGTATGCACACACACAAACAGCCCAATTAACTATTCAAATATGTCGGAACCTCACAATGCTTTAGCTTGACAAAAACACTGTGGGCTGCTTCTCAGAATTAATATAGATTTATAAAGTGCTTTTGTTTTACCTAAGTTGATTCACATTTCTGTAAGGAATCTCTTTGTTGTAGCCCTGCACTGCATTATCAGCCTTCACTTAGCCCTTGTGAAGTTTTTTCTGTTGAGTTTCCTCCGTGGTTGTTTTCAGAAAGCAAAGAATTTTAACTTTCCTACCACTAGAACCTCACTGGTTCTGTCCGTGGTTTTCTTAACTATCTTTCCTTTTCTATATTAACTTCTGTATTCCCATCTTGTCACAATCTCTTTGGTCCTTGGCAGTGGCAATATCTTTTCTTTCAGGCATGCTGACCTCTCCCATTCCCTTTGAAGCACTTATGATCATATCCAAGAGCTGCATTCCAGCTGTGGCGCCTTCTGAGGTACTGAATATATTAAGATAAAAAGAAATAAGCTCAGCTATATTAATAAGAAGCTTAAATGTTTATACAGGCATAAGCTTTGAGAAATTAGATACCCAAAAATAAGGCTTTAACAGGAATGATGAAGTAACTAAACTGAAAGTCCAAAGAATTATGCTGCTCTTCAGCATGTTCTGGTCCAGTCAGCGTTGGATAACATTTATTACTACTGTAACTATTTTGATATCTAGATGAAGGATACTTTTCTTAGAGAAGGTAACATGGAAAAATTGCAGGTTCTTTAAAAGTGCTTTTTCTTAGAAAGCTCAGTGAAGTAATTGCAACTAGCATCTATTCTCATACCTTATTTATCTTATGATTCAGTACAAAAACTTATGTGGGGGCAACTTTTTGTATAATCATAAAACAATTTTTTTTTTCCACTTTGAGCGTTACAAATATTTTACTCTGTTTAGAATTGTATCTGGCTGCAAAATTTAGATAGATGGGAGACCAAGGAGGAGTGAAAATGAGGAGTGGTTTAAATAAGATGGCAAATCCAATTTTAGGGTGCCCAGTATAGGGTCAAACGTAATTGGTAAGCATTATAAAGAATCAAACTGATACAGAATAATTTCTCTAGTTGAAATGTGCTTGGAGAGGGTAACTTTGCCCTGGTGGGTTTCATTTTCTGGCAGAATAGGTGAGATCACAGGTTCTTCGGGCCTGTTATTACTGACTCTTTGAGTCCTACTTGTGTGTTCAGAAAGAAAGAGATGTAAAACTGCCTGTGGCCCCATTTTTTTTCTGCGGCATCCTGGATGGCTAACGGAAGGTTCACAAAAACTCTTCCTCCAGTGCACTGTAGCACTCAAGACTCTTTCTCGGAGCCACGTACAAAACAGTGATTTCCTTCTATAGCATAGATAAACAGCATAAACAATGAGGAACGCTTCTGCACTGTGGCTGACTTTACCTTCTTTGGCCAACTGAGAAGGTATCATCCTTAAACACGTGCTTGCTGTACCTTATTAAATCAGAGTCAGAGAAGGTGTTTTTCTGACTCACAGCAGAGGAAAGCTATATATACCTGAAACTCAAGTTTGGGGATAATCTCGTTTGAAGCCAACACAATCAACTCATATCCTTGAAGTTATGTGCATGTTTAAGTGTCTCTGTGAACTGCAAACTTTCAGTATTTTTAAAAAACATTTAGTTGGAACAGTTTTCACATTGCTGGTGTTTAGTTTCTGTACTTAAAATTGGAACTGTTGTGTTTTCATCATGGCAGGAATGAACAAAAACCAGAAATAGAGACTCCTCTGAAATTAGTTCAGAGGTGATATGCAGAGCAGTGGGACTTGCCAGAGTTGTATTCCAACTCTGTTTTACTTGAGGGAAGATGATTGTCACTGTTGATACTCAGGAAAAGGAAAAAAAATAAATCTGTTTTATAGATACCTAATTAGATTTTATTTTTCCCAAAATAATTTTTCTGGGAGGTCAGGGAGTAAGAGGGTAAGAAGACTTCCTTCTGTAGAATGATCATAGATATACAAGCAACACGTGAAATTCCTGTTGTGTATAGGCCAGTATGTACCTATGTGTCATGTTAGCTTCAGGTAAACCCTGTTCTGGGGATATGAGTGATATAATGAATTTTCACATAAATGGAGCATGAGGAAACAGACAAGGGAAGTAAGTAGAGAACATGAAACAATGAGAAATAGGTTTGCATGTCACAAAACAAGTTTATATGGTTTTTGTCTAAGGGATGTATAAGTAACTGGAGTTTTTTATTCTCTTGGCCACAAAGGACTTTTTTTTTTTAATGTGCTATGCAAGAATGAAGACCTTAGACTTCAGATGTTGCCTTCTTTATTTCATTAATGTTAATACAGGAAATCAAAAAAGATCACAAAAACACTATGTCTCATTATCAGGATGTTTCTTTTGATTTTGAACATGCCAGCAAAGAATGCTTGATCCAGCAACATCAAAAGATGAAACCATTTGTGCTTAGTTGGTTTGCCTTAGATATTTTTTTCTTCAAGACAGAAGGTTTAGCTTTTTTTCCTAAACTCCAAAGCATGAGACTGTAAGTGTACATCTCCTATTGCATCTGTATTTTATGGGAATATCTTACTCGGAGGACAACAGATGGACTCATTTTAGCCAAGGCTCAGAATCTTCATATGTTATAGTATTAATGTGTGGATACATAGGCCTATACTTTTATTATTGAGAGACAGAGGCTGTTGATTTCAGTGCTTCTACACTGAGGAAAAATAGCCAACAGCAGAAGGCTTGCAGCATTTTTTTTTTCATTTTTTTTTTTTTTTCTAATAACAAAAATGACTACATAAGGAATAGTTGCTGATTCAATTATTAACTATTTTTATATAGCTACTGTATTACAAATTGTATCCAACTGACCATACAGGTCCCTTAAAATTGTTTTGGTGATTTTAGCTGTGTGTTGTCAAAAATTCCCTGTTAGGTTTCAGCCAATGCACACTCTACTGCATTAAAACATAGAAGAAAATGTTATAAGTAACACATTTTACATTACAGCAATGCCTACGTTTTACTTCAGACCGGAAGCCAATGTCTGTGTTTCAAGTTTTCAGAGAGCAGTCCTGATATTACTGTAGATGAAATATACTAGGTTTTTGCATAGATGGCATAACAGATCTGAGAAGTTCCATTGTATGGATTTCATTGATGGTTTGCAGTGAATTTGTTTCTTAGAAATGAGCTGATACAGTTCGGTAACTTTAACTGTCCACACTGTATTAAAAGATGCACTGTGGGCTACGTGTATGGCATATACACAGGCAGTAGAGTCTTACTGCTAAAATACATTTTTTATCACACTGTAATAATATCAGAATGATTGGAATTTTTGTTTGCATGGTTTTGACCCTTGATAAGGCTTAAAACCCATCTGATGGGATTACTTGTAGCCAACTTCAAGCCAGTGACAGTTAAATGGTATAGGGAGACACCTGAGAGGAAGTTAAGCATGATGAAGTGTTATTTTGCTTATTTTGCCAGTTTGGAAGGTATGTATTTCACCTCTTGAAAGTTTTCACATAATATTCCACATTTGATGACAAATCCAAGGTGACAGTTGGAAGGATCTTTCTATTGTTTCCTGCTTTTCAGTATGCTTCGTGTGGACCGAGTTTGTAATGAATTCCAGAAAAACAAGAGAATTTCCATCATGCACAATATCAAAATGTGGATCTGTACTTAACAAGAAAAGCAATAATGGAGTAGTCTAGGGGACTGGAGAGCATGGGGGATTCATAATAGGATATGGACTCTCTTGTTCACCTTTCAAAATTTAGACCAGGTGAACAGCAGCGAACAGATTTTCCTGTGTCAGCTCCTGGGTGGCCTTTGTGAGAAAAGAGTTGCAATGAGCAAACACCCAGGTTGAGGGATGGAGCAGCTACGTGATCTTGGAGACATGCTGCATGCTGTTCCATGGGTAGACCAGGGTGGTTTTGTAGGAACTGGTACTACTGTACTACACCCCTCTCTGCCAGAAATGGATGTGTGAGGAAACAGCTGACCTTCTTGTCTCACATACAGCTTGTGCAGGGCTGGCTCCAGGTGCAGACAAGGCAAGCAGAGGGATGACTTCCAGCAACTCCAGTGTGTCTCATGTGCCTTCTCCATGCCCATGGAAACCCTGAGAGTGATGCCAGAGCATGCAGGAGGCAGCTGGAAATAGGGGTATGGAAGGAGCAGCAATTCCTTGGTGCAGCAGTCAGATACAGCTTCCATCTCCTGCCTTTCTGTGGAAGCAGCACCTGCCATCTCAGCTCTCCAGATGGTCTATGTCCCAAATTCCCCTTGTGTCTCCACTGTCCCTCTCTTTTTTGCTTTTCTCATTGGTGCTTCCTGTACTGATCATTTGCTTTATCTCTAAGTAAGTACCATTTCAAAATATCAAAGTGAGATGCCTCTCAGGCTCTGAAATAACGCTTATTCTGTCTCACAGTTAAGTTGCCTCCTGAGAAGAAAGTAGGCTAGCATTTTAATACAGCAGTACTGTAGAGTAAAATTCAAAATATTCATTAATTAATTAGTTTATAATGTTAAAAATTTGGGCCCCCGTTTTTACACATCAGGCGTGAGTATTAGTTTTCCAAATTCTGTTGTGAAGTAGTTGAAGATTTTCACTTCAGTATATGGTTTATATCCCTCAGGATGCGCATTTGCAGTCCTTCTCTTCAGGGAGTAACAAAAAAATGGTTTTCAGGCCATTTTTAATTCCTCTAATAAAAATTATTTATAGAAACTGTGTGAATTACTCAAAGTCTGAAATAGTTGTGCTGTAACATGTGCTACAGTGCGAAAATTGAGGTAAATTTGTCTATACTGTGAATTTGAAGCATGAGACTGACTGCAGGAGGACCAGTATAGACAAATGCTACCAACTAAATATCTTACTAGGGATTTGGGACCTGAAAGCAACGTGGTTTTGTTATCGTACTGTACTGGTATGTCTTAGTTGTCAATAGAATGCCTTTTTTTTTTTTTCTGGGATTGTCCTGCTCTGACTTAACTGTACTTTTCTGAAGCCAGCTCTGTTGCAGGGAGCTTGGGAACCTTTGCACAGTGCTTTCATGGGGAGATGGGGACACCCTGAACTAAAAACACTCCCAACATTTTAGTTCATGCTTATTTGAGTGATCTTGGATTACTCTGTGATTCTACATGAAACGGTATTACATTTACATGATTAGGTGGCTTGGACAATCAGCTACGCAAGATCTGATGTCTTGGCATTTTGAATTTATCAGGGTTAAACTGTGATTTGAAGTAATAAAGTCACTTTTGCAAAGAAATGACCAAAGAAAATGTTAGTTCCTGAGTGTAGGTTGTCTTGCATGTTTGTGATTGCTAAAAGTTGAACAGATCTCACCATAATTTTAAGATAGAAATAGTTACCAATTAGATTTTAATGTTTATATACTGTACATTTTCTTATTTTTTTTCACCTGAAATGTCTTGTTAAGAAACAGTAAACATAAGTTGGGGTCGCAAGCTTATTATGTTTTGGCAGTGGATAGCAGTGTGAGAGCAAATTTGAAAGAAAGTGTTAAGCTTTAAAGGTCTGCATTTTGACAGGCTGTTATCTTTTATCCTTCCAGCACAAATCTTTATGCTGACTTCTCTTGTATCCCTCCATTCCCTGGGGGAACTTGGGTTCATTCGCATGTTGCTGGACAAGAGACAAAGAAGATCTGTTCAACACATGTAGAACAGATGCTCAGGGGAGGATGGGGGATTTTTCCAGCGCAGTTACTGTAATATCCATTGCTGCTGCCTTGCTCCCTCTGTAAGTGCTGCTGGCCTCTGCAGAGCTAGTCTTGGGGATTTTCCCATCTTGGAGACAGCCCACCCAGAGAGCTGCCCTTGCAGACATTTGCATATCAAAAATACTCTTGTAGGGTGTCACCTGCTTCCGCACTGAGGGAGCACTTTTTAAGAAGGAAGAATAAAATAGATTGAAACGCTGAATGGCTTGCTTCTCAAAGACACAGCTTAGGGTATGCAAGAATATGGGGTCAGGAGAGAATATTTGCTACTCGTGGCCACTCATAGCAATGGTGATCAACAAGTAGACATCCTTTATTTCATGTACTGTGGTTGAGCAAGTTGTGGACAACAGGAGGTGAGGAGATATTACAAGTCATGTACTCTTCTGAGGTGTGTAGGTATATAATACAGTAGGTATATAGTGTAGGCAGATGGAGCTAAAAATATAGCTATTTAAGAAATACAGTAACCTCTTAGGAAAGTACTTGATCCTGGGAAGCGTGGAAAGGCACTGTGATTGATGCTATGAGAGAGGAAAGGTGAATGGTCATTGTAATTTGCCTGGCACCTTTTGTGCAGATCTTAAAGAACTTTTCTGCCATGGTGGTCAAACATAGGTTGAATTGATTGTGCTGACTTCAGCCCTTGGAATAACAGCAGTGAAGATGCACAAGGCACAGAGAAATTACTCTGGGGCATTAAACATCAGCCAGTTATACTGCATTTTTATTCTGTTGTTTTCAACAGCATGTGGGAGCGCAGAAAAAATGGATGCAAGACAAAATTTGCCCTTCCTAATTAATATGCATAGTTAGGTTCCAGCCCAGCCTAGCTAAAGCAGCAAATACGCATTCTGCTACAGCTCACCAGAAGATCGAAAATGAAATTAGTCTACTGCTATACATCACTGCTCCCCAGGCTCTGCAATTGCTTGTTCCATTGGTCAGACGCAACCACACTTGAAAACAGCCATATACTAAGCTGCTACAGAGTTGTATGACTACTGAATGGCTTTATCATAGTGCAATATGGCTCAGTTACTGCTTCCATAAATCAGACTTTGGGACCTCCAATTAGAATGGGGAATTAGGGACTTGCAAAGCACTTTTTCAGGTAGGACAAATATTTCAGGTAAGTAAATATTTGCAGGCAAAGTTCCCAGGACAGAGAGGTGTTTCCCCAAACACAGAAAACAAAGGAAAAAAAAAAAAAAGGCATCTGGCCTTGACAAAAAACAGAAATGTCATTGTGACATGTAGCAACCTGGCAAAACCGGAATGTGTCAAACCTTACCACCCAGCCTGGAAATTGGTCCAGGCTGCTTCTCCTCCCTCGGAGAAAAGCTGTGCACAGCTGTATTTTTGTATGTGTACAAATATATACAATAGGTTAATGAGTCTATTTTGTTCTCAAGAAATGATGAAATGATCTGCTCAGTAGTGTGCTTTGGCTCCCTTAAATCATTTGGGTTCGTGAATGTCCTGGGACGACTGAGATGTAGGCTAAGGAGGATGAAGCATTGCCTTGAGTTTATTAGCTGCAGCATATGATTTTGTTTAGGTGTTTAAGACTGGAAAAAAAGCATTCAGAGTATTTTCCAGGTAGGCAGTGTCTTCCTACATGGAGAATACCTCAGCTGGCTCTAAAGAATCAATCACTTGTTGTTTCTCCCTCAGTAGTCCTGCTGTTTTACAGTAGTTTGCTATGCAATGTATGCTAAGTTATATTAATTTCCCTCTGAGATATCCCAGAAGACGATGTTGGATTCTTGTTCCTCTACCTCTATTCTTATTTGTTACCTGGTTTTCTCTTGGTACAATCAAAGTTACTATGGGAGGCGATGACTTCTGCAAAGTAGGTACAATCTGGTCATCTCTTTCCAGCTGGCTGGAAGGGGTGTTTGTTGGGATATGCTTTGAGGTGGAATATCATCCCCTTGTGCTAGATTAATTATTGCAGCTTCCTAACTGATGTACTAGAGCACCGAAGTGTACTCAGTTCAGAATGAAAATTGGGGTTGGATGGTTTGCAAATGAGCAAGATTGCATTGCTGTCAGATCTTGGGTTAAAATTGTGGCAGTAGTATGCACAGTTTTTTACTTTTTGTGGAAATAAATATAACGCAGCCTGTAACCAGCTAGGCCACAGACATTTCATGTCATCAGTAACAGTGGAAAGTTTTCAAGAAATAGGATATATTCTGTTTTTTTGTTCAAGTGACCGAGGGCATTAAACATGTGATGCTGAATGGAATGTCAAAATATTCACTTATTTCATATGAAAAGCTTTAAAACTGCTAGGCTCGGGACAGCTGAGTTGTAGCTTATTAAGATATTCTGATGTACCTCATAAATGTGAACTCTCTTTACACAAATACAGTGATCAAACAACAAACCAGAATCTGCTTTGAGTGCTAAGCATCTTTAACAACCTTGATAATTTTCACTTCTTTTAGTGAAATTGTTTACTTTCTTTATCACTGAACTTGCCAGTAGTTAAATTAGGGTTTTTTTATGACCTTTCCTAAAAAATTTACAAAAATGGGATTGTAAATGGAGCTGATAACAAGCAAAAAACCCCAACAACCCACATCAGGAAAAAAGCTGTAATGTAACAGTCTCCTCGAAGTTTAGTAAAATGAAATGGTAGGAAATTCAAATTTTGTTGAACATAAAGGATCTTTATGGCATGGAAATGTGTACATGTCTGAGTTGGGGGGTTTCTGGAACATATTTTCATAAAATCAATAACATGGTCAAGTGGCTTTACTCTTATGGTTTCCTGGGGCTATTGTTATTTTATAGAGATTAGTCACTGGGTGTCCCAAGTGTCTTATTTTTATTATTCACATTTTACACTGTAGTTTAGACTAAACTACCCCTTGCCAGTTTTAGAAGACGTTCACTTTACTGTCTTACTGCTTCCTTATGTTATTACTGTATTAGATATCATGGTGAGTTTAATTTTTGAGAACAATAACCTGCAAATACAGGGTTTTCTTTTTATTACCCTGGCCTCCTGTTTGAATGCATGTTCAGTTGCTGCCTTTTTTTTTTTTTTTTAACACAGTAGAATCACAGTGCTTATTAGTTGTGCGGTCTGCTTTCAAAATAAAAGTTACTTTAGATATAGAACCTGCCTTTGAATCCTTGAACTGGCAAGTAAAGCACTTGCCCAGTTTTAATCACATCAGCTGAATTTCAGCCAAATCTCTTGCTGCTTAAAGTTCCTGTGTTTAAGCATCTCAGTTGTGATTCCAGGATCAACTTAATACGGTCCAGAATAGTCTTGCATTTAAGTACCATCTAGTTTTGGTTAGAAGGGATCATTTGGACCTTCTGTCACTTCAGCTGCCTTTCTGAGGGTATGATGTTCCTAGTTTGTCTAATGCAATGAAAATATGCGAGTCACACAGCTGTGGTTCATATAGAAGGATGCTGCATTGCCAATACTTTTACAGGATGGGTTTTGAACTTCTTGTTAGTCTAAGCCTCTCTCCCTTTTCCTGTGCTCCTGGGGTTGGATATTAATATATATTAAAATTTAGGAATTACTTTAAAAGTTATTTTTGAGTGTGATGTAAATACATATTCCTTAGAGGAGACTTGGTATTCTCATGCCTTTGGTATTACTACTTTGTTTATGTTGCCTAAAAAAAAAGGAAGGAAAAAAGGTTCATCTGGCCCTGAAATTCCAGATGCCTGAGATTAAAAGAAAGGACTGGGTTATCCCATAATCTATACTGGCACTGTAGCTGCTAAGTAATTTAATGTGAATGCTGTGGAAATGATGATGTATGCCATCAATTGCTGTGAACACAGCTGTGTTTCATCAATCTCTGTTTCCCATAATGAGACAGAGAACTATCAATGACTTTTACACATTTGATGTCAGCATTTGGGTAGGTCTGAGGTTTAATTATTTTATGGAGTTTTGTTTCAGATGTCTTAGGTCCTCCCGTTTCTTATTGTTTTTATTCAGTAGCAAGTGAGGCATCATTATTCTAATAGCTAACAAGAGAAATCTCAAATGAAAAAAATCTGCTTTGTTCATGGGAACTGAGATAGAAAGCGACAATATCCCACTTTTAGACTGACTTTGCTGTTCTGTCATTTATCAGATGACAGTTAAATCAGTTCCCTTCCTGCCTGACAAAATATCCCAAGTCTGGGGTACTCAGCCATTGCACCCTTCCAGATGAACATTTGCTTGGCTGTGGATTTCCACTTCTCTAAGAGGAAAAAAACCTCTCTCTGCTTCTTCTCTTGTCCCAAGAGATGTTTCTTTATTTCCATCCCTTTTTGCCTTGACACCATATTAAATTAATTTCCATTAATAACTTTCTTTTCTCCTATCAAAATTCTCCTAATCCTCACCTCAAGCTGTGAGGAGAAGTTCCCTCAAGCTTCAGCTCACTGACAGATAATAGTCCCAGCATCAAAGCTCTCATGGTGCTGCACTAAATTGATGGAAAAATCTGAAATGGTGTGGTTCTGGGGTCGCTATATTTTATTTCAAAGTCACAGAGCCAAAAATGGGGTTTGATTTACTGTGGCTTAATTCAGTCACGATGTGGGTCAAAAGCCTTGATCCAAATCATTGTAAGGCAAGGCAGTGGATGCTCTGCTACCCTGTTCCCGTGTTACTGGTTTTATGTAGGAGCTGCTGCCAGGTTGTAGTACATGTACAATTTACTATGAAGTGTTCTAGCAGAACTCTTGTTATCTAGATCAGGCAGTTACTTATCTTTGCTGGATGATTTAAAGCATTTTATATACTTGTATATATCGTCTTATTATAGACTAGCATGGTTTATATATATATCAGCTTCTCATAGATAAGGAAATAAAACTATCATACACTTCTCAACACCTTTGCAATGCGTATAATGAATATAACATCATTTCAACTCAAGTCAAACATGCCTGTCTTGTGTTCTGTTTACGTCTACCTATCAGACGGAAAAGTAGGTACGTTCATTTACACTTCATCATATTTTGGGCTTCATATTAGACTGTGTAAGCAATGTGGAATCTCCACAGGTAAGAGAAAATGTGCAAACTGTGTACATAAATTTGTTCTCAGTTAAATATTAAAGATCCCTATCTGGAGCTGCCTTTTCAGGGAAAAAAAAAATTGTAATATTAGGCTACATTTAGATATATTTAACATCAAGGCATGTAGAAAAAAAATTTAGTTCTGCTATCGTGGTGATAATTTTTAACATGAATTCTGCTGACAGTTCCTGCCTCTCTTTTTTTGATCACTTCTACCTTAATCTCTCTCCCTCTTAGTCCAGAAGTGCCTAGTTTTGTCTACTATTTAAGTGAAGAGTGCTATTTGTTTGTAAGCACATTATGCCAGATATTAGGCTGTATTGTTTAGTACGGCCTGGTGAAAACCTAATGTATAGTACTGGTGGGATGGTACAATGTGTGCAAACATAGTTTGGTTTTGAATCTAGTCATGCATATCTAGGTAAGCATCATAATGTGGGTGACTCCTCAAAGCACATGATATTTGACAGTTGTGATGTTATATTATAGCACATTGTTGAAATGTATGAGGTCAGAGGTGGATTTTTTAGTAACAGCATCACATTTTGTAGCATGAATTATAGACTTGAAAAAAGGCTAGAGAGTCAGTAGGCATTGTGCGTCCTAGTATGTTTTTGGTTTAGTATCTATTTTTTCTTCTTTTTTTTTTTTGAAAAAAAAAGAAAAAATTATTGCTGGGCTTAGTTTCTAATACTAGGTAGAATTTTACCAAGCTCTTTGTAAATATGTGCCTCAAAAATAATTACTTCTGCTTGTCTTTTGCTAGAGCATAGATATATGTCTCCCCAAGTAAGCCCAGAAAGAGACATAGAAATCTCTATAATATACTAGGATTTGACTTGCAAGGAAAAGTGAGTTATTAAAAGAAATAGAAGAAAAATGAAAGAAAACCTATGCCTTTAATGAACAGAATAAAGGAGAAAAGAGAATGTTGATTTAATCTATTGATTTGCTGTGAAGTAAAAGAACAGATGTTTTCTGTTAGGTGCCTGGATAAAATTCAGTAGGCGCCACTAATACTTACGGACTGGTGACTTCTGATAAGATTGAAAATTGATGTCTATTCTATTGTTACCAAATGCATATGGCAGGTCACGCTGCTGTAGGTGATCATTCAGAGTACTTTAATACAGAAACTATATCTCATTTTCCTAGACTGAGACAAAAACAAGAAATGTTTTGCCAACTATTTTCATCTCCAAAGACACATCAGCCATGAAGAGTTTAATGCTTATGGTAGCCAGTGGAACACAGAGCTCCTTTGTTGTAGGTCTTGCATCCCTTTGGGTGTCTAGAAAAAGGGTAGATTATCTTTGTTTGCCTTATTTCTATTTGTCAGTCATCTCTTTGAATGTCTAATTCAATAATTATCTAAAGGTGCTCAGGGAGATGTGATTAAACTGTAGAGGTGTTGGAATCAAGTAATTTCAACAGTTTATCTGACCGCCTCTCCTTTGACCGAACCAAACATTAAACAGATCACATTTGACGGAAGTTCAAAGGCTTCCCCAAAAAGGTTCAGGAGGGGAAAAAAAAAAAAAAAGTTTCTTGCTTGTCTTCTTGGAAACCAATTGGAGTAACTTAATTCTGGAATTCAGATTGTCCCTTGGTGCTTTTCGAGAGGCCTGAGCAAAGTTTGCTGAGGTCAGTGTAGAGGCTCCCAGGTGTCTCACCAGCTTTCAGGCAAGGAGAGCAGAAAATCCATGCAGAATGCCCTGGGAATGCAAACGAAGCACACACGTGATGCATATGTTTATACACGCACGCACATCCACTTGCCTATACATACATACATACATAAGGCAAAGAATTTGAATTCTTGCTTTGAATGTGAAATCCACCTCAGATACTGCACTACTAGGCAGCATCTTTCTACAAGGTGACTGGCGTCTTTTCTTCACACTTCTCTTACAAGGAAAACTAGAAGGACTTCCTTCTCAGCCTTCCTGAGATTTTTGGTGTGGGGCTTTTATTTATTTAAATACACCCACCATATTCGCTGTCTTGCCTTCCTGCTGTTCCTGTACCTCCTGGAAGGTGCTATAAACTGCATAGGGAAGTATTTAAAATAACAAAAATACAGGTTTGAAACTTGTGTTTTCTTGATGAAGTGACTTCTAAGTATGTGCTTGGATTTGTTTAGATTTGCAGTAGCTTTTCTTTGCAGTAGCAGCTCATTTCATACAGTGTGCAGTATCCTAAAAGGACAGAGAATTCATTGTGGCAGAAAGTCATTGTGACAACTATGGGACTCTCGTGCAAGACGTGGGCTATAAAATGCAGTATTTGGACTCCAGCCTGGGGCAGATTAGTTCCTACTTATGGGTGAAATTTGTGGAGAATCCAGAAACCGTATAAAAGGCTCTAAGGCTCTTAATGAGAGACTTATGTAGCATAAAATGACGTAGTCCTTTAAAGACTTGAAGAAAGCAAGAAAGAATTTGAGAAAGAGCATGGCATAGTTTTGATGTGATGTCTTAGGTATGAGCTAGTCAATATTGTTTATAAATCTCCCTTTCGTGATGCATCAGGTCAAAAATTATATTGACCTCCAGAACATTGCTTACTACTTAAAATGAGTCTCAAATATAACCCAGCTGATGTGTAATAGACATTACAGACTTGGAGTGAAGTCAGGTGAATGGAAACATAATTTAACTTTCCAAGTTTCTTTTACTTTCAAAGTATTTAAAATGTCTGATTATAACAGATTCTGTAAAGAGTAGTTGACTTTCAGCTGTTAAGCAGATCCAAATCTCTAAAGAGGTTTTCCTGAGAGGGGAAAAAAAAAAGTCAGTGAGAACTGGGCAATGTTCCCTATTCTTCTTGAGAATGCTATAGGATTTTTAGCTGCTGTATGATCAACTTTACTTAAAAAGACATCTGTAACCTCCTACAGATTCTAATCGTTGTCTTGTGTCAGTATTACATGTAATCCCATGCTCAAATTTAAGGCATTCCGTTGTTCTGTTGAAGTGACTGAAATTAGCAAATGGAGAAGGAATTATTCACATGCACAATTTGATACCAAGTATTCATAAATTTTGAAGGCCAAAAGTTATTAAAATCATCTAGTCAGGATCTTTGCACAATTCAAGCTGTAGATCATTAATCCGTGTTTTCTACAGTGCTTCAGGAGCTGTCTGGGATGGAATATGTATTTTTGAAGGATATCCAGTCTTGAATTAAAGGCTTCAAGTGATGGACAGTCAATGATAGCTGTGTATTGGCTGGTTGAATGGTTAACCTTCACTCAGAAAAAATACAGTTCTGATTTCTAATTTGAATTTTTACAGATTCAGCCTCTGGGTATTGTAATTTATTTGCTTAGCTTCAATAGCCTTTATCAGTCTCCTCCTTTTCGTCTCAGATAGGCATGCAAGGACATAAATCTACTCCTCTCTAGTCTTTCTTTTGAAGAAAGCAAATGAACTGAATTTAAGTGAGACCTTGAGTCATTCTTGTACTTGTTTTGTTATCCCTTTCCAATTTTGTTATGCTTCAAATGTGTTTGCTCACTCTTCTAAATTGGGAGCAATGTGCTTTGTCTGGAGAGACAACTTTCTGATGAGCAACAATGCGTGACACTCAGAAGCACGAGCAGTTTGGTTCAGATAAGGACATGAAACTCCAGACTCATAAAAAACCCTCATTCCAAACTCCTCATGCTATTTCAAATATGCAGTATCTGTCTAGACTGCATGAGAAAAGCTCCCTGATGTTGCAGCAGTGATGCAATAGAAGATACTGAAATGGACAACAAAATACACGGGAATAGTTGCACATACAGACGCTGTACTTCTTTTTAACAAGGAGAGTAGACCCTATCGTGTAAGGTTTAATTCCTGTTGACATCCATCTACACTAACAGCATTTGAGACCACATAATGTCTTGAGAGGCTGGGCCCTATGCTGACAGAAGATTGAAATAGAAATGGGGAGCTGTTCTAAGTACAAGCTAGGAACTCATTGAAAAGGCACATACAAATCTGTGACCACTTGTTTACAGCCTAAATCTGTGTCAACAAAATAGCTTTATACTGATGATACGAAGTCAGTCAAATGGCTTGGCTTTGGTCTAAACCTAACCTAGGACAAATTGCAGCATTATCCAAATTCCAGCATCCAGTTTTCCACATGCAGAAGCCCCATCTGCCTGTACTGTCTTTTCCCCTGCAGTTCAAGTCAACCATTCATATCAGATTTGCACTGGAAACTTGCTGAACTGACTCAAGTTTCCTGCCAGGAATACAAACATATTATCATGAGGGCCTTGCAAGGCTGTTGATATAGCTGATGGTCACAATCAGAGGCTTGATCATCTTTCCACTGGGTATCAATTAATGCAGATGCTACCGTCTTTAAAGAAATAATTGTATTTATGTTTCCTGCTACGCCTCTAGGAAGATAGAGCTGTGATTCGCCCGGCTGCCACCAGATGCCAGTGTTTACTGTACACAAGTACCAGTGCACCCAGGCCAGCAGTGTGACAGTAAGGCACCCAGGCTCTCACAGGAGGTTCACGGTGTTAAAAAGTTGATTCCTCTTCTTTTGGGTGAGGATTTGGACCTACTGTGGTGATCAAGCTGAGATCTTCTGATAATACGTGGAATAATAGTAGCCACCTCCTGATGTGTTAAAAGCAGGTATCATCCCTCTGCCCTTCTGCAGAGTGGAGAAATTTGAAAGCTACACCCTCGTCAAATGAAGTCAATGAGGGCCACTGGTAACGTCAGGATCCTGGCTGCTTCCCCAGTGCAGAAAAATGTTTGGGGAGAATCGGAGGTGGTGTCTGGCATGGTGATCCCTTGAGTGTTAGGCCAAAGTAAGGTAATCCAGACCCAATGAGAGGCATGCAAGAGCTGTAAGAGAGCTCTGCAGTCCTAGAAGTGCCAAAATTCAAATAAAACCATGGGCTTGTACAATGCATTCCTATTTAAAGAACTGAAAAATAAAAAATAAAATAAAATTGTGGAATGAAGGCACTGTTTGGGAAATTAAGGGTCAGTACCCCGTAAGATAAAAGTATTTGGTTTCTTTGAGTGAAGTAAAATTTGGTGTCCAAATAAGTATTTGGGGGGGGTGGGGAGGTATCAATGTAGTAAATGTCTATTACCCTTAACTTATACACTTGAAAGGTGTTATGTTTTAGCCATAAGGAGTGTATGTGTCTGGCTTTGCATGGCTCTGCTCCCTCAAGCCAGTTTGGGAACATGTACATTGAATTTCAATATATGATGTGGAGCCAACAGTTGAAGTTTGGACTTTCATATTTCCTTTCTTTTATAGTTGAAAAATTCGTACTGTTGTTTCAGCAAGATCCTTGCTCTAGGAATCCTTAAAAAATTCGTACTGTTGCAGCAAGATCCTTGCTCTAGGAATCCTTTAAATGATAAAATATAATTTATGATGACTTGTACTTCTAATCAAGAAAGAATAAGCACCAGTACTTAACCATGGAGGTGGTTAACTTATTTGTTTTAGAAAAATATGTTAATACCAGTTTTTCACTGTCACCTAGCAAAAATCTATTTCTATTGAGAAGAAAGGCATTTCACATTTTAATTGTAGTAACCTGTGGACCTGCATTTTTCTCAAAGGTTTTCATCCATCTTTTTAACCCTTGATCCATTCCTGGATATTTGGTAGGCATGTTCCATGCAAAGTTAGATGCAGAATTGTACAGCTCCTTTGCATATGAGTCTTGGGCCTCTTTTTAAAAAAAAAAAAATACAAAAATCACTGTCTTTTTGGTTAAGATTGTTACTGGAAATAATATAGATTAAAAAATCAGAATATAGTTCTGTTGTTGCAGCACAAAGCTGACAAAGAAGGGATTTTCTTCTTTATTCTCCCTGAAGACTAATAATATGAAATATGCAAAGTCCCAGCTCAGGGTAAGTGCCTCTGCAACAAGTTACTCTCATCAGCAGGAGAAAAAAAAATATAGTTATGGCTATAAAACATTCATAGAAAGCATGTAGGCTATGTTTAGAAGAGCCAATTTTATTCGGTTCTTTTCCCATAAGTAATCCAGGCTGGTATAAAATGTTACATGATATTTCATGTTGCGATGGTTCAAAGTTGTTCATATAGGAATGGTGTTGGGTGGAAATAGCTGCTGCAGTAGCTGCAGCCGGGTGGGAGCATTATCATGGAGGAATTTTACACAGGCATTCTCCTGATACCCGCTACCCTTCAGAACAAATATCCACAGGGCCAAGCTTTCAATACCAGCTGAAAATTGTTATTTATTGATTTATAGATCTGGCTTAAGGGCATATTGAATATTGGTCTTACAGTCTTTTTCTGAAAGCAAATTAAGCCTAATTTCAAAACCTACAGATACTTTCCAAATATCGTATTGAATCAATTGTAATTAGCCATAAAATCTTATGTGGAGAACATCCTTAGATATGCTTTCAGTTTGCTAATGTGAACCAGCACAATGTATGGTTTAAGCTGCTTAATCCACTTAATGAAAGGTAATAAGTAAAAGGGAGAGCTGACTACTCTGATACATTTCTTGTCATTGATTGTGATGGATTAAAACAGGGAATTACTGGCTGTCCCTGAGTATCACCCTCTCAGGAGCCATTTATTTGCCCTGGTCTTTGAGCTCTTAGTAAACAAGATGATACATTCCTTTCTAACATGCACTTTAAATTAGTTACAGCTCACATTTGGAAAAGGAATATTTGCAACTGAACTTTGTTTTCTCATTTCTTTTACTGATTTGTGAGGCTTTGATTGAAGACTTCCATCTTTTGCTTTTGCTTTAGCAATGGTAATTAACATTTGTACGTGATAAATGCAGTGGTCAATCCAAAGGACGGTGGTAAATAGAATAATTAGATTAATGTCTTTTTGCAGAGACCAGGTAATCTGCAAGAAAAAGCACCATTAGAACAAGAATTAGGATCAATTTTCATCCTGGCGGAGATTTCTAAAGGATATTTTCTGCAGGCGGTCAGGCCGTTGGGAAGGGGCTTTTCATGCGTGGGTGAAGGCAGTTACTAGGGTCAGTCCATGTTGATGCATGTTGCTAGCAATTGCCTTTGTCATCCTGAACTGAAGCTACTGATCCAAGTTACTGTCCTTATGCTCTCCTATTGCTACTGCACAGAGCTTTGAAGTATCACAACCCGAAATACCCTGAAGCTTTCCTATGCCAGCCCAGATTACTTATGGGAAAGGGATCAAATAAAAAGAATATAGATACTGCAGTTAGCAACACTGACGTCATTGCTGGTCCCCTTTCAATTCCTCTGTCAGCTTTGATTCTACTCCTTTGCTTTATTATTTGGAAATGGCATTAAATCCTGATGAGGCAGCATATACTTCAAGTCATCAAAGCCCTGTCAGTCACTCTTAGGTAATCAAACCTTTCTTTGGGGTACCTGACATTAACTGTTCACGATATGGTGCATGACCACAGCTTGGAAGTTATTTCAATACCACTGCATGCCTGCTCTGTGGAGTTGGGCAAGTTGCAATATCTTTTATTCCCCTCTCATAAATGGATTGTGAACTGGGTTTTTACAGGTGTAGGATAGTTTGTGCGCCTGAACAGAATCTTAATAGTGGTGTGTTCTTGTGGTGGTGCAAACCCCCCGCCTCCCTCCTTCAGGCCACTCAGTATTTGGCGTGATTTTGTCCCAACCTGGGCCACGTAATAATACAATAGACCAGAACATAACATAATGGTCTAACATGAAAGAAAGAAAAGGTGGATAGCAATGGGCCAGAACACGATAATGTGCCTGGTCCCCATGGCTCTTACCATTTGAAGATAACTATAATTGATCAGTCCAGACAACATATGGATCGTGGCCACAGATGGGGGGATACCAGGATCTAGCAAGTTCTAGGCTTGTGTAACTGTTGGAAAGTACTGGAATATTCCATTGTCTGAGCTGGGCTGGAGTGGAAAAGTACCTGACGAAAGTCAATTATCTCAGATCCTGTAAGTAGCAATTCTAGTAAAGACCCTTTGAGCTCTTCTGGATCGTGGCAGGTTGTGGCCAATATCTCCCCTGAATTGGGACAGAGCTCAGGCTGTGACACTTCAAGGACCAGAAAGCCATGGCGAAAGAATCCCTCTCGAGCCTCAACTGCTGCCCATTGAGGAATGCGATGCATTGAGAGTATTTACCCTAAAGCTGGGAAAGGGAAATTTTGACTCTAGGCTAGCCTCTCTTCCATCCACCTCTCCACCTATGCATTTGTGATATACACATTAGCTTTATGGATGTGGGTGTTCTTCCATTTGTCTGTGCACGTGTAGGAGTTAAAAGTGGTACCCATTGGCTTGTTAGAGTCGTCGGCTATTGAAAAATTCCTGATTCCAGCAACCAGAGACATCTCTCTGTGTGCATGCACTTACATGCTTTGCTTATGTGTATATGTATTAATTTGAGATCTGTGCTTCTGCCCGTATGTGTATATGTTGACCTTGAAGAGCTTATAGTAAGTTAGTGTGAATCTTGACATCTTCAAATCTGTAATTAAGTCGCTGTTCAATTATTTTGTTAAGTCACTTTGTAAACCTCTGAAACAGTTAATCATTAAGTGCTGCTAAAATTCAACTTCTTTATCTACCTTAAATCACTAATAAATTTTCAATCTCTGTTAAATCATAACCATGTCAAATATTTCCATCCACGACAGTTCTTCAAAGTGAAGGGTGTCATGGCTTTAAGTTTCCAAATTTAAACCTCATAGAAGCTGAGGTATAAGAGATTCAGCAATTTGGACACTCCTCCAGGTTCTTACCTGCAGTTTGCACTTAACCAAAGCTGCATTTCTTGCACAGTAGAGGGATATCTGCTGATTACAGCTAGTTTAAGAAAAAACATTATGAAAGAAGACAAATATCCTTTGTACCCCTTTACCTGTAGCTAAGGGTCCAGATGTCTGTTAGAGCAGATTGTTTGGTAAATGGATTTCCATTCACACAAGTTTGCAATAGGGTTAGTGGGTAGAAACTCTGACAATATTGGCTGGAAACATTTATGACACTACCCCTTGTAGATGCTTCTGCCTTCCCTTCAAACATATGTTTTGACCTGAGATAAAAAATTATTAAAAAACAATAGCATGAAACCAAGATTCTCTAGCTCTTTTTGTAAAATTTGGATCTAATAGCAGATACCAAGTTAAGAAATGATAAGGTTTTAAATGTAAAACTATGTCTTGGGATTATTGCTGAACCAGTAGCACTATTTCTTGGAAATAAACAGTAGGAAAAATGGTTGTTATGTTTCTTAAATCATACCACACCTGACTTGCTGATCTGTACACAGCACTGGAAGAATATAGGAGAATGAGTCAGTCAAGGTATATTCACATTATACATTCTTCTATTCAGTTTAAGTCTTCAAGATTTTGTTTAGCTTTTCCCTACTCAACTAGCCATAGTTTTGATTGTCAAGCACGTTCTTCCTTACGTCTATAAAACTGGCTTTGATTGGTGATGTCTTTAATGACTGTTACACTACTTCCTATGCCAGTCTATTAGCAGAAAGCAAGAAAGCCTCAACAAATACGCTATATAATCTCCTTTATTAAGAAATAAGATGCTTTTATTCAGAAATATCTGTCCCAAGGGAGATTTTAATCATGATAACAAAAAGCATGAAGCGAAATTGATTTTGGGAACTAAGTGCAAATTTTGTATCCAACTAGTTTTGAATACTTTGGGAACATGTTGCCTCAGAAATCACCTCATTCCTTCAGTGGAGTGATCGTGTTTGTTACGTATGCCTGAAAAGACCAAAAGCTATTTTGGATGTGGAGCGCAGGAGTGCAGAGATCATCACACCCGTCAGCACCAGGTTCTTGTTTTATGTTACAGCTATGTAATGTTTAAATAAAAATAAATTAAGTGTTAAGTAGAAAGTCTTCCTGCCTTAGTGCAAACAGCAACATACTCCTGGCATGACAATATAGCAGTTGTTTGCTCTGTGCTGGAGATGATCTCATAGTTGATTTAATCAAAAAGGGACATACTCTGTTAGAAGGCCATAGCTATGGAAATTGAATCTTTTATCGTTTTGCCAAGAACTTTCTTTGTTGTCCTTTGGGTCACATTGGAAAGCTCATTTTGTTGCGCCAGGGTTTTCTGAGTGAGGAATCACACAAAATTTTGATTGTGGAGCCTCAGAAGGCTTTTCTCGTGCAAGCTGGGATGCATTAAAGAAACGAGTGGACTAATGTCGTATCATACATGCCTACTTTCTCCATTGGCTGTCTGTGCTTTTTTTCCCCCCTTTCCCCATTATCTTCTTAACATTTACTCAAAATTCATAAAATGTAACAAGCAGCTGTGCTGTTCCATACCATGTATGTTAGAGTATATACTAGAGTATATTTTGATACGGAGTACATCTGCAGTATGTTTTGATAGATGAGACAAATATTGTATTTATGTGGTTTAAATACTATTGCTTTTCTTCAAAGAGTTAACAAGTGCTCAGTAGATTTTATTATTATTCTTTTAATATTGGAAAACCACTAAGGAATCCACAAAGTCAAAAGCGTGCTTGTAAAGATGTCTAGTTCCTTTACTCATGTGCTTGTAACTCACAAATACTGTGTGTTTTTAGAACTGCTGTTAATAAGCAGGCTTTTCCAATCATTTACGAATGCAATATTGAAACATGAAAGATACAGTGTAGTTGCATCAGTTTTATTCATTCTTGTAATTTTTTTAATGCACTTTTCAAGTTATTTTCTATTTCTATATTTTCTAAGAAACAGATTGCATTCTATTAAGAAAAAGGTGGTTATTGCCTTTTTTAGATTAAAAGGGAAAGATGTCTGAGGTGTCTGATGTGGAAACCTCTATCATACTGTGTTATCTGGAAATATGAATGGAAAGTCAGTGTGATCCAGCAGTTACTACTAAAGAAATTAGAGAGACAGGAAAGGAAGAATCCTTCTGACCACTGCCAGGTGCAGTCTTGGTACCTAACATGTATAGCAGGAATCAGAAACATCCACAGGTGTTTTAGAAAATCCCCTCATTCGAGTCCTAATCCTATTTGTATTGTGTTCAAGAGCAAAACTCCAACAGATTTTAAAGTTACCATATCAGAGTCTTATTTCATAGCCTGTGGGGATGAATCATCTTCCTTAAACCAGTTTTCATGCATTTCTGTGTATGACCTCAAACCTCCCTTTTACCATTACTTTATAGAACAGCAAAATACGGTATTTATTGTGCAAATGGCAATGTAAGGCAACACACTGTAAAAGTAATCTATATGAAATGTTTTATTTTGCTAGGATATGCAATTCACTTCAGTTTGGTGTTATAAGAGTGTCACAGCAATTCAGCAGATTTATGGCTTCACTGAAAACTGCGATGACATACCCTTGCACTACTTAGCTCTCAGTGCAACGTCTGGGCCTATGTCCAACACTTGATAACCAAGTCATCCACAAAGTGATATAAAGCCCATTTTGATTTACAGCAAGAAGACATTCTTCTGTCAATTAGGATAAGTTAAAGGTCCATAGGTGCTTGATCTAGCCAGACACTTAGGTGTGCTCTTATGTCTGAGCGTGCAGCCTGGGCAAGCCCCATACTCGCTTGCAGTTCCATTGATTTCCATGGGATTCAGCACTGGTGCACATCTTCAAAGCTTATTGGTGCTTTCACAGGAGGTGTAAATTAAAAACAGCCAGTCAAACAAACCATGCTCAATTCCAGTTTCATGAGCCACACCTCATCTTTATTCCCTGTGAGTATGTTTCTTCCTATGTGTTGCCTGTATCTCATGGTAGCGATGGACCACGTTTCACTTTGAGTTGTCAGTATAGTTACATCCCTTGGGCTTGCTTTTTCCCCCAAATGACATGCTAGGAATGTATTAATATCTCTTTGATAGGCCAGAGGAATGTGGAATGTGCATACTGACAGGGCATTTGGAGCCAAGTGGGGAGGGCAAGTGAGGAGAGAGGCTGGGCAGATGGAAACCCTCCTCCCTGCGGAGTGGTGGAATGTGCTGTGCCATGTTTTCATACCGAGCATCTTCTCTGTTTTGCTAGTGGCATCCCTACACAATGTTATATCATCTGTTCCCAACTCTTCACCAACACCACTCTCTTTCGTGTGACCTTGGGGCAATCCTGGGTGAAATGTAACTGGAACTGGAAGATACAGTTTCTTCCTGAACATGCAAGATATAAAAACAAGCTTAAAAACAAGGAAGTGAAAGAGAACACAGAGATCTGGTTTATGCCTGTTTTATTTATATAATTTTAGCTGTTATTTATGCTTTCACATTTGTGTTTCTCTAGTTCTGCTTGAAGCCCCATGAGTTGTTACAAGTTCTCACTAATTAAAAATATGATATATTTTTCTGGCAATTCTTTTTAGGCTCTTTACATTGTGTCATCTAATTGTGGGTAGACTTTATCAGCTGTATGTTCTTTCCTGTGCCTTCTATTTCTGGTAAATGAAAAAAAGGCATATTAATATGCATTTTGTACTCTTTGGTCACAACTCCGTGTGGCTGCTGGTTTTTGTGTTCGTTTTTGGTTTTTTTTTTTTTTAAACATGGATTATTTCTCAATGTTGTCAGTATTGTTATGAAAAATAATTGTTGTCTTCATTGTCATTGTAGCCCTTTTCCTCTTAGAGCATTTTTTTAATTCCCTGGATAGTGTTATAATTCAAGCCATTATTAAAAATACTGGAAATACCTAGCCGAGGACAGGCTCCTTGGGAATGTCTCTATATATACACACATATGTGTGTATTTCCAGTTAGTGAGCCATTAATAAGAACTCCTTGAATACAGTGTTTATCTAGTCTGTGTCTCCCTTGGTGGCTTATGAAAATGTCAAAGGAGACAACGTTAAAAGATTTGCTCTGCTCAAACTCTATGACATTTATTGCATCTCTACTGTCCACTAGGCATGTATCCTGTTAGTGGAGAGCAGATTGGTTTGATGACTTGTACTTATCTTTTAGTCTAATTTAATTTATTTCTGTATAATGCTAACCTTTCCATTCAGTAACATTACACTCCTCCTTTCTCCAGTTCATGTTAAGCCTTCTGCTTAAAACTTCCCATCTCTCAGTATTTGTTTTAGCTTTCAGTGCTTTCTTTCCATTCCTGTTCAAGTAATAGTGTTCCTATCATATTTCTGGGTTGTGGAGGTTTTTTTTGTTTGTTTGTTGGTGTTTTTGGGGGGTTTTTCTTTGGTAGGGATTGACTTTGTCTCATGTTAGTATGTTGAAAGCATTTATTTCTTCCAGAGTTATACTAGAATATGAGTTTCAGCTCTTTGTGAGGGGACCTCAATATGATACATCTTTATCTTTGTTCTAGACCCTAAAAAAGGACAAAACTCTCAAAATTTAAAGCTATACATGTGATATTTGATCTTGCTGGAGTGTATCCTTGTTATTTTTTAATGTCTTTATCAGTAAAAATCAGTAATAATTCAAAGCCTGAAGTCCTTCCTAACATAGGCAGAATCAAACTAGTGTCCTTGGGAATTTTGCCTTCAAAAATGAACATGCAATTAATGTCAGGATTTCTGTCTTAAGACAGTAGCTGAATGGCCACTTGGGCAGAGTGCTGTTCAGGTTGTCAACCCCAAGTTTCTCTCCCTGCCCAAGTCGGAGAGCTGTCTGCAATTACTGCTACTTAAAGGGCTTGGCCAAATGTGGGATGTTGAACACTCAAAAATCCCATTAATTTGAGAGGGAATCATTGCTCTTGGCCTTTCTCTGGACTAGGCTGTATATGCTTCTAGCTGGATTGCTCCAGAGACCTGGCAAAGAATCTGGAGGGCATTTTCCTAGGCTGTTACACAACGTTTTGCTCACAAATATGCAGAATATTCCCAAAGGACTAAATGTTGTTGGTAACATTACACACCCTCCCACCCACCCCCAAAGAATAATGTCTATTAAACCCTTTTTAATTTGTTATGGTATTATAGATCCTGAATAGTGCATATTCACAAAACTGTTGTGAAGCCACTGTCCTATCCCATTTCTCCCTAAGAGGCCTTTGATGCTCTTGGTCCTATTCCGTGGCTCACCAGTGTTATTCAAGTCATTATTTAGGCTTTGCAAAACCTGCCCTCAGGCTCCCAACTTCTTTGAACATCCCTCAGCTTTTCCAGTCTCGGAGTCCTTTCTTCATACTCTGTACCATGGAAGGCTGTTGTGAAACACATTTTCTGCATTCTTGCCCCTTCGAGGGCTTCCATATTGAAATGTTCTCCAAACCGCTTTGTTTGAGTAAAAAGCTCAAAACTTCTGAAAGCTCTGAATTTATAGACTCAAAGGGAAAACCAAGTAGGACCTTAAAGGGGATCATCCTCTGCAGAGTTTTTGAAACAGCAGGCTTTTGGGATGGTTTACTAAAAAAATAGATTTTCAGTTAAATGGTTGTTTTAAATGAAGTATATGTCTCTTGTGACAATTGCAATAATTCATTGAAAAATATGCTTCCAATGTCATCTTATTTTAGGCTTTTAGACAAATATCAATTTTTCTCAAAAATATCTTCAAATACATTCTGCACAGCTTCTACTTTTTTGATCAACCCTAGTATTGAGGTCTTGGTAAGAGTGAGAAAAAGAAAGTGGCATTTTAGAGATAAAAAAAAAATGGGTAGCTGATTTTTTTTTTTTTTTTTTCAGTGGGAAAGTAGGTGAGGCAATGGATGGTTAGGAAGAAGAGCTTGCAATTTGACTTGTTTCAGCCACAGAAGGCTGAAACTTGAGGGAGCCGTCTTCAGCTGGAATGCTTGTTAAAAAGACCAGGGCTTAGCTTAACTGGTAGAAAGACTGGAGTACTGCATTAGCTCTTCAGTGGTAAAAATACAGTATGTTTCATGTTTATCCTTAGTGTTTATTTTGTCCTCTGCCTTTCCCTCCCTTCACAAAACAAAACTAAATGCAGTGGATGAAAGCAGAATTTACCTTTAAAATCTGATTTGATGGAAGGATCTTCTGAATGAAAAACGTTGAGGCTTTTGGTCGCCTTCTTTCTACATATTTAGTGGTACAGGATGCATGAGCATAAATGCTGGGCAGCTGGGAGCTGTTTGTGTTTGGAGAACTGGAAGCTCTTTGAAAACTGCAGGAGTAGATATGTTTCTGAAGTTTTATTTCATTGTTTAGCTTTCTGTCATCCAGAAGTGCAGTGTTTACTTAAACGTTATACAAGCTCAGTGTTGTAAATTAACAAGTACTGTTGTAAATTAGGAGTCTTGGCTTTAAACTGTTGGACTTAATGTTATAATTGAAAACAGCTCTACGATGCTCAGCTGTTGAGTTCTAACTTTATAGAAATACCTTGGTTTCAGAATGTGACATTCTCAGGCAGTTCTGGAAGTGTGTTGAGCTAAACCTGAGGTGTATATTTGCATTTTTATGACCAAATGAAACCTGCCACATAAATCTGAGAAGTGCATGCAACCCAGGGTTTGATGCTAGCAATGCATGCCCTCTTTTTGGGGCATAGCTCCTGTATATCGCCTATGTAAGGTCTCATTATTAAATGTGTGCACAGTCCCAAGAATTGGGTTTTAATCTACATGTTGTAATTAACACTGCTTTTTCTTTCTGAAGGAAAATTTGTCACACTGGCATTCATATTTCAGATCACATTTCTCCATCTTGCTGGATGAAAACATAGCCACAATAAGAATTTGAAGCTCAGACCAAGATACAAGAAAATGCTGGGGTAATGTAGCTCTATGTGTGCCCCAAATTAGAGTCAAGCTACCCCAAAGAGATGAGTTTTGTGGATGAGATGTGATGGAGTTGAAGGAACACAAACAAGTCAGGACACTAACACTGTTTCAAAGAGTACAACTGCAGGCAGAATCAAATAGGTAAGAAGAGGCAAAGCAAAGCATAAAACTGAAAAAATAATCTGGAAAGACTTCAGTGTCCACTCTTAATATGATGGTCTCTGTTCTTGCTTCCCTTTAAAAAAGAATGCATACGTTTTACCCATATCTGATGGAGGTATTTATTTAAAAGGATAGCAGAACATGAACAATGGGAGTGGAAATGATTGAGCAGTAATAGGACAGACATTTATCATATGGAGATGCCTACTCCAGATTAGGTTAGGTGTTTTCTGTAAAGAAAGGAGATTTCAAGTAAGAGATATAAGTCAGAGATTGCTTTAAATAATGTCGCCTCAGTGATGGTTTTCCATGCTGAACTCATCACCAAAAAAAGCAGGAAAAGAATGAATCAGTTGAAAAGGCAAAACCCCTCTCCTAAAAGGTCACTGAGGTAGGTAAAAAGTCTTCATAGGTGGATCCTGTTAGGAAGGAGCTCCTGTAGGCATCAGATTTGGTGAAGGTTAATAGTCAGCAGTTAATAAGATTTTAATTCATCACGTTAGTGAATGGAATTAAACTTTTCCCTTGTCAATTCTCCAGTCTACAGCAGAGTCATCCTCATCTCAGGCATTAAGCATGAGGCCTCACTCGATAGCCGAGATATTTCAAAAAGTAAACAAATGTGTTCCTTGTTTTTCTCCCTATTATGCTCCAGTGTTAGATTTTGAGGTTACTGAGTTTGGGGAGGGATGGTAGGAAGGGAACATGCTGTGTGTTGCTTTTTTTGGTTAAAGAGATGGCTCATGCATTTTACCTCCAATTCCTGAAGAGCTGAGTTCCCACAGTTGCGTACATCCTGTCATAAGCTGGGGCTAAGCTCTGGACAAAATTGCTGGTAATTGCTAGTGTTGCAATTTCACAAATCATGAGACAAATCGAGCTCTGGCCTTATATATCTCAGAGAGGGTTGCAATGATTTGGAAGTGAACTGCATTCAAAATCCGGAGGGAGGTAACAAAGGGAGAGCAATAGGAGAAAAGAATGGAAGAAACAACATGGGGATGATAAATTCCTTTTCTCCCCTCTCCCCAGTATTCCCCAATCAGTATTTGGTCCTGCATGGGAGTTTTTACCGTCCTGTAGTACAGAGTTCAGGTAGTATGCCAAATAACACAAAGCTCAGCTGCTGTAAGGTGGTGTCTGTCCTGAAATGCAAATATTTCAACTTTTTCAAAATAACAAAGACATGCCCATACTGAGCATTGGTAGGTAACAGAAACCAAAGGACATATATCAGCAAGTTTTGATCTCAAGCTTGGCAAACTAGGAGTGCTTCTGTATGTTGCAAATGTGTGCAACAATTCATTTTTGTTTTCTTTTCTGATATATGAAATTACAGAGGCAGTGGCTGTGCTGTTTATCTGTTTGTACATTAAAAAACAACCAGTTTACCTACATGCGTGGTAGAACGTGCCACGTGGTGTCACTTCTGGTTTTCCTCATCCCTGTTAGGAAAGATGGTATGTTCCCCAGCTGCCTCCTGCTTTCCTCTCTACAATAACACTCCCCTCCTATACCTTGGAGCAGGATGTGGCTGAGGCCAGAACCACCAAGGGTGATTTTGCAGCTTGGAATTTCCCCATGGCTATTGTGTCCATCTCCTAAGTATAGCAGAAGAAAACTGTTTTTCTCTGCAATTGCTTTTGTTAAGGGCTGATTTTAAATGGTGAACACTGCTGCTGTAAACTCAGCTTCATGACATTGAAATGATGCCCCATGATTTGATTGATGAGCAATTTCTCGCTGCTTTTGGCTTTTGCTGAGAGGTTTTTGTGTCACATGTATTTGGGAGACTAAGATGATCTGTGTGAGCTGCTGTATGCTATCCTTCAGTTCTCCATGGCAAATAAAGTGTTTGTTAAACCACAAGTGCCTCTGTTAGAATGAAGTCACTTGTGGAGTTATGAGGCACTATTTGCATGACTTCTTAATGTGAATGAAACTATTGGTGACTTTATTCCGATACCAAATAAAGTCAAGACATCTCAAATGTTAGTCTTTACATAGAAACAGACCTTTTTACATTAGACTGTAGAGGCTTCAGTGTTAGATTCTTGCAAATAAGAAGGAAAAAGCATTTTAAAGAAGCTTAGAAGAAACCTGCACCTTTTTTTCCAGCCTCTTTTTAAATAGGTTTCTTACTAAGAGAAATGATATAATTCTTGGACTCATTAGAAGGAAGTTTGTTTGGTTTTTTTTGTTTTTTTTTTTTTTTCTGTAATGGATTAAGTGTAGTATTAGTGTATACATGCAGCTGTGACTGGGATCTGATATAGCAACGTATGCAATCGGGCATAATCAGAGTTGCTACCAGGATGAGGAACCGTCACTGACCATCAACTCTTGAAGTCAGAGCTGTGAATTTTTATCTTTCAAGGTATCTTGAGTGATTCCTAAGGAGCGCTAAACGTCAGACCTTCACAGCACTCCCAGCTCTGCTTTCAGTAGTATTAATGGGACTTGATTTACCAATGGGAAACAAGTATTAAGGTTGCTGAGAGCATGTGATTGCAGACAGCCTTCCCTGTGCCATCCATTGTTTGTCCTTCTGACTCTGGCAGTCTGTTCCAGTCCCATGCTGGTCCACAGAACCGCCAATGCTGCTGTCGTGTGGCATGGCAAATGGGATCACTGGCCTGCTCTGGGTTAAAATAACCCTTTTGGCTTTCATGTGTGTAAGATTACTTTTGTAAACATTTGTGTATGTTTATGTAAGATTAATTTCTTCCTCTGTCTTTTCACATGGTCCTATGGATAGCTGAGACAGCTCAGCTGAGAGGTGGCATGGGAAGAAGGGAGCAAGAGGAAAGAGTTGCCTAAGGTGGCCCTGGTGCTAACAAATGAAGGGCTGGAACTAGAGCTTTGGTGTATAGGCTTGTAGCACGCTGGGTTTGGTGGCAAAGCCAATTTCCTTGTTCCTGCTTTGTCCCACCGATATTCAGTGACTTCCCTTATTTCGTGTGCAATTTGACCTCATGTCCTAAGGTTAGTAATGACATTGCTACTGTGCTTGTGGAATTTAAAGTAGAGCATGTAAGACATATAAAATTGGTCTACATTCTTGTGACTTTTTATATATGAATTCCCTGTCTTAAGTGAAACTCTTGTAAGTATTGGAATTCAAGGGGAAAAATACCAGAGCTTCCTGGATATTATGTGTCTAGGAGTCATCTTTCTGGCTCTATTTATTTTACATATCGATGATTTTACTTAAGAAACTAGAAAACAAATGCATGCTTCGCCTGCACTAAGGAGAGCAGCAGAACGTACCTGAGCTATAAGCAGCGGTCTAGCCATTGCTGTGTGGAGCCCTTCAAGAACCGATTTACCCTGCACTGCCCCAAGAAATCTGCTGTCTCCTGCCTATACCCTATGCTTAGCTTGTACTAAATATTGACCTTATCCATTTCCGCTCTTTGTCAGGCTTTGTTCATGGCTCAGAAGCAGCATGTGGAGGGTGGAGGAGCTTACAATTCTTCACACTTGTATTAGCCATTGGCTCTAGATCAAGAACTATGTGAGCAACATTTATTAAATATGATTAATTGCAGACCTCTAAGTTCACGTTGCTTCCACTGACATTTTTCCACTTAAACTCCTAATTCTCCCTCTTGTTACCTCAAAATAGTGATTTATTGCAATCTGCTGGCTTTTGAACATTTCTGATGTAATGGACAGAGAGTTGTGAATGTCCAGGGCCTAGATGATCTCAAGCCAGGTCAGCAGATCCCGGTCTCCCAGATCCTTGAATGTAAACTTTAGGGACTAGTTTTACAAAAGGGACCGTTCCTTTCAGTGAAAGCCGACTCTGTTTTCATGGTTACAGGCTGGGATTTGTGCCTTTATTGAGCTGCGTAGGAAGCAGAGTGTGTGGAAACTCCCACTGAATAAGCCAGAGCAAAGGACAAGGGAGGCTTCCACTCTAGCACACAGGATGCCGATCCGGCACAGTCAGTTCTCTCTCCTGTGCCTATTTTATAATAACCCAAACCATATTATGCCTGGTGATTTGTTAAATTTGCATTCAAATTTGAGTTGAAACCTGAAACTGTGGCCAGGCTAAAGTCATCTGGAGTTTTGCTTTTGACTTCAAAGGGCCACACTTTTTAGCCAGGTCTACAATTGCATGAGTGATTTGAAGGAGCACTTTTTCAGCTCCTCTGCAGAGACAGGTCTATTTGATGTACAGCTCACTGCCATGGCAGCAGAATCGTTTCTGTATGAGATTTCTGTGCTCGTCCTGCTTATTCCTTCTCCTGAAGTCATAAATCTCTGTTTAGGGCACCAAAATCCTTCTCCACAACAGCTGGTATTGATTTTAAAGATGCTCCAGGTAAAGAAAAAAAAAAAAAAAAAAAAAAAAAAAAAAAAAAAAAAAAAAAAAAAAAAAAAAAAAAAAAAAAAAAAAATCAGTGAAAGGAATATAATTCCTGTTGGCAGGCATTTTTCCCTAGATATTAAAAAAAGAGAAGTGGATCTTTTCTCTCTGTCATGCTTGTTTGTTAGAAGAAAAAGCATGCAAGAAATCCCCAGAGCAGTGACCAGAGACACTTGCCATCACCGCTCCATCCTGCAGTGCAAAAGCCCCTCTGGGGAATGTAGGGGAGAGGTAGGAGAACTGCAGAAAAATGTAGCAGGAGAGGGATGCAGGACTCCCGTAAGGAATGATAGGGTAGATCCCTTTTTATGTATGTTTTAAAAGTCACAGTAATTTTTAGAACAATATGGTCCCCCTGCAATCTCTGTGGCTGAAATTCCTAACTGTGCAAACAGGCAGGATACTTAACAACTTTTCTTCTTCCTTCCTCCAGTCCCCAGATTGTTCTGCAGGCCCTGGCTGTTCTCTTGGCTCAAATAATGTTTGACAGTTTAGTAATAAGACAAAAGACAACCTTCTTTTTTTGTCTTTTTTAATCCAGATAATTTAATACAATAAAGAAGCAGAGACATCAAAGCAAAGAAACTATATACATTGTACAAAGTATTGGGAATCTGTTCTGTTTTCAGAATTTTGACATGTGCTATGTAGTGTGGTTACAGCTATTAAGAAAATACAGACATCTTTCCATGCAGTCCTCTTGCTATTTAAAACAATCATGTGAAATCTGTTTTGATGCTGCACAGAGACGCATACAGCTTTATTACTGGCTTTCAGTGAAGGTGGGTAGAATATGTCGGCCTTGTACTTCATTAGAGCAAGAGCAGGGCAGTTAATTCTGAATGAGAGACATAGATTAGATTTATGACACAGTGCAAGTTTTGTGTATGTAGACTGCTTTCTTGTTCTGTCTTCAGAGCTCTGCTTAACTTCTTTTGAAGCATGTTTGATTATCGTTTATTGCCTGGGAGGGTGTTTTCAGAGTCTTTCCTCTCCTACACCATAAGACTTAGGTAGGACTGCTATTGAGACCTAATATGGACATGCACAGGATCTGCCCTTGTGATCTCTCTTCTCTAGAGGGCAGCGTGTGAACCTGTGCCAGCATTGTCTCTAACACAACAGTTCCTGAAAGAGTTGGTGGAGGGGACAAAGGTTCTAACACTGCTCTTAATTTTTCAGAAAGTATCTCTTTTATGGACCACGTGATGGTCCATAAGACACCCAAACACCTATCTACCTTAAATCAGTTAAAATACATACAGACTTGACCGCAGGGGGCAACATAATTTAGCCATCTCAGGAGGAGAGGGTGAGCTGTAAGTTCTGTCTTCTACTGGGACTCTAAATGTAACCTCACTATTGCTCTCCTCCGATGTGTTTATGTCAGAGCTGTGGAAAAAACTTATTGAAGGCAGGTTGAGCTGCAGGGGCTCAGTAGCTCTGAAACCTATGTGCACAAGTCTTTAAGTTGGGGCACAGACAAAATACCATCGTCATACAGAGAAAAGTGTCCAGCTTGGGTTTTTTTGAAAGTTAAGTCCAAATTATCTTAGTTACCAAGAAGATTATGCTTACTGGGCTCAGGTTATTTTGATAATTATCATCCCTAAAAGTGTTTTAAAACAGTGGGGAGATGGTGCTAGCAGATTACTAAACATTAAATTAATGAGAAAGGTTGGGGTACAAGGTTGTAGATGGTGGAGAGATGAATGCTGGTTGCTGTGCTGTTTTATTTAGCAGTTTATAAATGAATTATTTTACCGTACTATGTTCCCTGATTGCAGGTTGAGGTGAGATTATTGCCCTAAGTAAAGCCTTATTACCATGGGAAGAATATTTTCATATAGAGTTAATAAGGAGACAGCAACAAATACCAAAGCTCTGTTTCTCACTTAGGTGGGAAGGTGAGACAGCAAGACTGATTTTAAAAATAAATACATATTTGTAAAAATGGTGTATGCATACACCAGGTCAAAGCGATCTTGGCAAGACTTCCAAATGTGTGGAGTTACCTTAGGATCACGAACTTTCTAGTTTGGTAGAGATACCTGGTAGGTAGGGAAATTCAGCAGACCACTCTCAATACAGAAGAGATGGTCTTTGTTCCTCCCAAGTATAAATGTAGTTGTACCGCCCCCGACACATTCTGATCTCTACTTCTGGGTGAAAGCTTTGGAAATAAACATTCATCCATTATGAAGGCTTCTGATGCGAATAGTAAAACTTTGTGGTTTTTTTCCTTTGGTTATGACCCATGACAGGCTACACAAAGAAAGGAAGCCATATTTGGTAAGAATCAGGCTTTGTTGCTAACAAATAGGTTTTATTCATATAAATAATGTATTTTATTGCTATAAACTATGGGCTAAAGAGCCAGGCTAGACATTGGCTAAAGAGATAGGCATCCACCAACGACAAAATTGTGAACCAGACCAAAGGGATATAAGCAAAGGACTGGGGTTGTTTTCATCTTGAATCTTTAGATGGATTCCTGAGATTATTTAGTGCTCTTTTAGCCACTAAAGTTCCCACTGGAGTCTGATTTGTCTTGATCTGGTCCAGTCCAGGCATTGTTACTTAATCTTTTACATATTCCAAGATGTCACTTGGATTACTAACCAGACTCTGTTATGTTGTCATCCATAATTTCCTCTGGAATAACTACCTTGCTGCATCCAGATAACCATCTTCATATGAAGATCATTTGTTGTTGCCCAACATGGACAAATTCCAACTACTATTTCTGTTGGGATGACGAGGTTTTCAGACAGCACTAACTCCTGCGTAAACTCCTACGTAGAGGAGATAAACTTATCTTAAAAACATATTTATAATCTGTAGCTATTCCCTATGGAAAGGGGATTTTAGGACTGATAGGTCTCTTTAGGTAGGTGAGTCCGTAAAATCAGGCTGAAATATGTTTAAGCCACCAGCTAAGTGCATAGCTGAACCTAGCATAGCTGAAGAAGGATTTCATGGAAGTGTACGGGTCAGGAGCTATTTGCTGGAAAATATGCCAAAGCCTAATGAATGGAAAATACATTTGCTATTCTGCTTTTTGGTTTCAAAGCTGATATTATGGCAAAGTAGTGAGCGACAGTCACTTGTACTGCATAACTTGGATACAACAGTTCCTCATTTGTCACAAAAAAATTCAATTAACATTTCAAAGAGGCATTTTATACTTTTCAGATGAGACTGACATTCCAAATGTAATATTTAATCTGTATGTCAGCAGTAATTTTCCTGATGTATTATGTCATTTTCTGAGCATATCTAGAGAAATGGGATTAATACTAAACTTCTCTCTATTTTTTTTGGTGTTGTTGTTGCTTTCAGAATAATTATAGTGCAATTTTTATTAATTATGGACAATAATAATCATTATCATAGAATAAGAATCACATGTTCTGTGCATCTGTAACTTGTATGAAGTAAATAGGATGCTTCATTATTACCATTGGCAATAGCAACAGCAATTATTATTCTTTTCATATGAAGAATCAGGCTTTGTTAGTATCAGGCCAAATACTATGTATTACAACAGAATAAGTCTCTTTAAGGATGTGGGTAACGATGCACTGGGCGGGGGCACAAATGAGCAAAAACTGTGGCAAGCTTTGAGTAATCTTGTGTTTGAATCCAAACCTGTAATCCTTTAAGCATATGTTAAACTTTGCTCGTGTGAACGGTGAAGCTGCTGAGACCTGAATTATCTAGCCAGAAATAGAGTGGTGCTTTAAAGCGGGAGCTACCAGTCTCTGGCGTTGAAGGCATATGTGGCCTGTGAAACATCTTGATGCATTTGATGAGAGCCCACAGAGGAGGAAGGCGAAATATCCACCAGGTAAGCATTAGCATAGTATAAACCTGCTGCAAGCACTGTTTCCTCAGCACTAGTGGTGCTCCATTTCAAAATGGCTACTGCCTAAAAGTGGACAGATGGTCCAGTCCAAAAGGGCATGATACAAAGATCCTTGCCCAGGGCCTCATGCTAGAAGACGTTCAGAGACGTGCCTCAGTCTACTTCACTTAGTGGTGTGTAGGTAGAGAGAGCTTATTTCCAAAACACAGAAAAGTATATCCAAGCCATAACAGTACTGTGTGCATTAGTACAATTATTACAGCTTCTGAATCAGTAACATCCTGTGCATTAACTCTCAGGTTAGGAAATTCTTCTCCTGAAGCAACACGAATACTCTTATGAACAGGTTCTTGATACACTGAGCCTTTGACACTTAGCTAGAGCAACAGGACTTCTGTAGTTCCGAAGCCTAACTTTGCTTTAAATGTTGCTTGCTGGACTAAGAATTTATGTTCCTTAATTCAGGACACTTTATTTCCTGTCCTCAAAACAGGGACTCACAGAGAACTGCATGATTCAGAAGGGTTGAGCTCAAAACACGTTGAATAACTCTGAGAGAAAAATAGCACGTGGTAGTGTAAATAAGCATCTCTTAAATGAGGTGACAATTCACCTAGCAAGATGTAGTTGTCGTGTAGCTCACTAGAGGGCATGTGACCGTACTTTATAATCCCGAAGATAAAGAAATTCTTATTTAAGGGGGAGGGGAAGGAGGTATACATCAGATATAGCTGCATTGCAAATAGAAAATGTTAGACTTGCCCACTTATTTCAATTGCTCATTTGAGTATATTGTTTGGAAACAAGGTTTAGATTAGTCTTGTAGTGTTCATATAGTGCCTTTTCTTTACCAGGGAACTGAGGCAGAAGTGTGCTCTGTGGTTTACTATGAATTAATTTTATCCACTTTTTTGTACTTACAGTTTTTTCTTAATGTTTCTCTGGAAAAAAATGTAGATATTGTACTGATCCCTTCTTATGGAAGCTGCCAGAATAAGCAACTCAGATATTCACTATAAATATTTCAGAATATCTAGCATTTCTATTTGTAACCACTTAATCTTGTACACATGTTAAAGGAAATCAATTTTTAAAAACCAATTATTTTAGATTTAAGTTTTCTGTAGGAAATAGAACCTAGAGGACCTGGTTATTTTTAATATATAAACTATTCCCCTACCTTGGAGCTTTAAAATATAGAGGCATTTGGGTCAGTTGTTTTCATCTCCTGTACAAACAACCCCTAAATCTCCTGAATTTCTGAAGTATTTCCAGTTGCTTTCAATTTTGGGGTTAAAAAAGGCATAATCCAAATAAGTCCAGGAAAACCGCTTTCCCCCTCATTTTTCCGACGTGTTTTGTATTATGCCTGAGCACAAAGCCATTTATGGCATTTACAACTGTAACAACTGTGTATTTGCTGAACTGAGAGGACACAGGTATAGTACTGACTGGTTAAGAATAGCCGATGAATGAAATATGGCAGAAGACATTGCTTTGGGAGTCCTGGGCCAAATTCTGGACCTCTTTACTTAGGTCTTGCTCTAGTTCAAGCTCTTACTGGTACAAACAGAACTTGGTTGAGCAGTAGCCCATATTTTCCCAAAGCATCGTTCTTCATCACCTCCTAGCTCCAAGAGCTAAATCTAAAAAGGAACAACAACAAAAAAATAAATTCCAGAAATTCTCTTGGACTTGGCAGTGAAGAGCCTTGCAGAGGGACTCTGTAACTTCATTGTTTGCTGAGGTTGTTTGTTGCGTCTCCCATCCATGTATAAAGAGGCAAGAAGTGAAATGTTTGTGTGGTCCATGAGTGGCTGCTGAAACCTGCCAGCTCCTCTCTGGCATGCAATTCAGTTGAAACACATCTGCTGAATTTTTCTCCCTGACCACGTCACTGATTGTGGCATTGCCCTCTCTGTTTTTCATTTGTGTGATCCAGGTACCAGTGTCTGGTCAGCATCCAGCCCCACCTGAGCTTCCACAGCTCTTCACCTTGCTCCCCACTCTGACCTGTGCACTCTTATTTCTCTGAGCTTGTTCCTCTGCTCAGCCACTGAGTCACCCTGGATGTGCCTTCCCACAGCTCACATGGCTCTTCTCTCCTGCAGTGTTAGTATTCCCTTAGTGAATGGATAACAGTATGTTTTATGGGGTAAAAACCATAGTGCATCTGTGCAGAGAATGTTAAGAACAGAGGGGAGATAAAAGGCTGCGCTTTGGACATCTAATACCTAAAAAATAGGTTAAGTTAGCCTCCTTAATGATTCCTTGAGGTTCTCTTTTGCAAAGAACCTATAAAAACCCTCTGAAAGATGATATGCCTGAGGCAGAGAGGAGACTAGGTAACACTATGGCTTTAATTATAGTGCAAAAAAGATGTAAAACATAAGTATATGAAAACTAAACAGCAGTGGCTATGTACTCCTCCAGTACCCTTCGTATGACATTTTTAACAGTCTCCCAGTCACCTAAGGTGATGTCTGCGCTGCAGGCTGCCATCCAGTGTGCAGAGGTGGCTTCGAAACGGGGAGCCCGAGGGTCAGTCTGCTGCTGGGAGCAATCTAGGTGGGGCAGCTGTCAGCCCAGGGCAAGCCACAAAACCACTTGAATAGCAGGGCAGGTTAACCTGCTGTCTTCTGCAGCCAGGGCCGGCCAACTTGCTTAAATGTAGCTCTTGCAGCTTGATATGGCACTAGCCTGTGTTTGCTTAGTCACATCCACCGTCCGGAGAAGGGATATGAAGGTGGCCAGTGGTGCCAGGTGACACAGCAACATGAAATAAAACTCTGCTCTGGGAGATGGGGGACAGTTGTCGCAAGAGCCTCTGTGAAGCTTGTTTATCATGCGACAGAAGTCCCTGGGTACACTCTCCATCTCATCTGCAGTAAAACAGAAAACAGCTGGGGTTAAGCTGGCGCACTTCAAAACTGTACTTTAAGTCAAATAGTGACATTAATGAGGGACTGATACCAACCATCCCCCTAAATTACCTTATATTCTGACTTGGTAAACACAACAAACTTAACTCCGTCCAGCCATAATTAGGAAAAAAAAAAAAAAAAAAAGCAGCTGGCTCTTTACTGAAGAAAAACAAACTCAATGTATCAAACTAGCAAGAACCATTTTTTTTCAATATTGTTTCCCTTATTGAAGAAGAAGCCCATTCTGCATCTGCCATGAAGATTTGGATGGTGGGTTGAGATCACACTGAAAGTCAGGGTGGCCTACATCAGAAAAGTTGCATTTCACAGAACATTTGCTATTGATATGTTGGGAAAGTGTCAGACTTGCGGGAGGACTGGAGAGTATTTGCATGATACATTAATAAGAAACAGTTTAGTATACTAGATTACTAAAACGTGGTTAATTTTGAAGCCAAAGCCCACACATTCTTAACTTTGTTTCCCAGCTGAAGAGCCAATATACTCATGTATTGTACAGGAACCAGAGCGTTATTCTTTGAAAGCAAACTCAGTGTTTAGAAAACCCAAAACTGAGCTAACAGCACAGCATATAGGCATCACACAGGATGTTATTTTAAGCTGTAATGCAGAAATGTCAGTATATTTGATATCTTTATTTGCAGCACGTGTGTTTTGAGAAAGCAGGTTACATACATTCTTGCTTTACAAGTCCTGTGAAAGCAAGATAGTTTCATTTGTCTTGGGAAGCTCGGTATCTGACAGACTGACAGGAGGTCTATTCAACAATTCTGAGAGGTTTTAAAAGATGCAGGGACGTACGCTCCTCTTCTTCAGTTTTGAGAGGGAGCTGTTTTTTGAGACTGTTCTTCTCATCCGAGGAGCATTTTAAAGAACAAGTTACTTTCTGAAATGCAGAGTTTAACTGAGTTTAATTCAATTTGCTGTACAACATCCCTAGCTACTGCGCCTGTCTTCTGGAAGCATTAATCATCTTCCCCACCTGGAAAAGAACACTGGACCTATAGGAATGTATGTCCTCTAGAGCTAATTTTAAACATAGTATTGACAAAGAAGTGCAATTTTCTAAAATCATATGAAGAATTAGAACTAGAGTAGATGAAGTATATTCTCGGTTTAATCAACACAAAAAAATAATACAACTTCCAAGTCAAAGCCAGGCATGGCATCCATGTTGCAGCAGAGTGAAAAAGCTATCAAATGCTGCTGTAATTGGCGGGTCATCTGTAAGTTCAATGTTTATAATACTGAAGTTAGGGTGAGAGAGAGAGTGTGTGAGTGAGTTTCTTATCATCTTAATCTGAGTGAGTTTCTTATCATTTTAATCTTTTTTTCTTTTTGGGAAGGGAATTTTCTGTCCTTGATAATTAATGTGTGGTAAGGGGCAGTGGCTTTCACTGGAGCAGCAGAGCTGCACCTCCCAGCCACTCTGGGTTGGGCACTTGCCTTACAGTTAATCTCACTGTTGCTCAAGTGAGAAACTCGAGTCATAGATGGTGTCCTCTGAAAAGTGCCCTAGGTTCTTGCTCCTTCTATTTATTTTTCTTTTTTCTTTCTGAAAGATACCTGGCTCTGATAGTAATCCTCTGCATTGCTTTGATGGTTTGTTACTGACAGTGTGGGTTGTGTGTGGTAGCAAATAAAAAGAATAGTCTCTTAGCTTTTAACAAGGTCACAAAATATCACGCAATTTGGGAGGGGGTTATTTCCACAAAGATACTCTCCACTCCTGCCCCAGTGATACTGAGCTGATGATCATCTGTAAACCAGTGTGGACAGAGATAACAAAAAAGATGTGTAGTTAGACAATATGTATGTTAAAAAATTAATAAACCATGCTGTAACAATAAAGCCATATTAATTTCCCTTTATCGTAAAATCATAGAATGGTTTAGGTTGGAAGGGAACTTAAAGATCATCTAGTCCCACCCTCCCTGCCATGGGGGTTGATTTCTTATAGAACCGCCATGAAGAATCTTCTCTTGCTCACAGTTTTAGATAAAATATTATGGTTTTATCACAATAGTATGTTTGTGATGCATGGAGATATAGATATATGAGATTTTTTTTTTTCAGTAAATTTATATAGAATTTAAAAACTAATATCAGAATTGATGCTTTGCCATTTCAATATTGCAGACTATTTACTGTTATTTTGCGAAAAATTCCTGACCAAGAAAGATTAAGATTTAGCGTGTATCAGTAACAACTTATTTTCCTTTAGTATGTAAAATTGGGAAGATTGCACAACCCAGACATAAAGTATGGGGTAGAAGTGCAGTATTCTTTGCACATTAACAATCAGAGCCAACTCTAGCCAGATACATAGAAGTAAAAAAATTGAGATTTTAAAATACCAATTAAATGTGCAAAATCGATCAGAATTATCAGTTGAATAGTGAATGAAAAAAGAGTCAATGTGGTAAGTTGCAGGTTTGAAACCTCGGGTTCAAATCTATTAAAAAAAAAAACATAAAACACTCCTAGATTATTAGCTGATTTACTTCTTCCTGTTGACTCTTTTAGTACTTATTCCTTTTCCCTGTTAGATTTTGCTCTCTTCCTCATAAATTGAATTCCACTGTTTTAGTAATTCATTCTCTCACTACTGGTACTTTATACAATTTTGGGGTGGCTAGTAGCACCTTTTGTTGCAGTCAAGTACTTCTATGGGGACTGAAAATCTGTCATTACTGAACTGGGCAATATAAGTGATTTCAGTACCAACTCTGTCAGGATACAAGTTAATATTTTGGACTATGAACTAATGCTTCAAGCCTCTAGGGAAGCCTAAAAGATCTAGCCTGGGCTGAAAGAATCAGAAACATGAAATGAGAATCATTCTAAAACCTAACATTTCCATGTTTCCATTAATACATTATGTTTTGCTTTGAAAAAAATGGAAAATCAAATTCAAAGATCAAAGGCCACATAACTTTCTACACACAAACTAGCATTTCATCTAGATTATACATGTAAATAAAGTTGCAGCTTGCTCCTAAGACATAAAAAGCAAAGGTCAGATGATGGAAATAAAGGGAAAAACATGTAAGTCTGTTTGTTCTGCATTTCTTGGCAGCCAATACATTCAGTATTCTGGTACTTGTTATGCAGAAAAATAGAGCTGCCTATTGTGGATAATAGCAAAAAAGGCAAAGGACTGGTTCTGTTCCTCTTGTAACTCCATCGGTGTCAATGGACTTAAACCTTGGCAGGGGTCTTCGAGTCATCACTTGAGGTTCAAGTGCTAACTTCTTCCCAGAAAAGTTACGCTGAGTAAGGCTGGCAGAAAGAGCTGATTAACTCCTTCAGCTGGAAAAAGCTGAGCCAGAGCAGGCCCTGGAGCACGGTGCTAGGAAGAGCCAAGCTTTGGGAAGGAAGCTTAGGCTGAGCTTTACATAGTTATTGTCTTTGAATTACCAAAGGCCACAGTGGGGCTGAGTTACCAAACGCCAGAATGGGAGTAAATTTAGATGCTCCCTGGGGTATTTGTGTTTTGAGCAGTGAAGGAAGCTGGCTTCTCTCTATCACGCTGGCTGCACACCAAAGAGGAGAGGTTCCCTTTCCTTCCCCTTCTGATCATTTTTGTCATCTTCTTATGCTGAGAGAAAAATGGGGAATGGAGTGTAAACATACGTGCACAAGAGGAAAACTTGCAACATGTCGTTCTCACCTGTAACTATTGAGCTTCACGGTTGCTCTCCATCACCCATGCAACTAGCCAGGAACGCAGCCTGCATAGTTTGTTGAATGGCTATCCTAATTTTACCCTCTTCTGAGATTTTAGGGGGGAAAAAAAGGCCCATAATTCCAGATTTTGCTGCTACTTTATTTAGCAGCCATGTAGACAGTGTCTTTAGAACAGTATGGATTGAACCTCTTTTTTTTTCTTTCTATCCACTTTCAACAACAGATGGAGCAGAGAGATATGGGGTGTCTTTGGTGCTAGCTTGAGGTTCTTTTACTCTGCTATGCAAGAGTGGGATAGTAATTTGTTCTTTTCACACTGGTGTGAAAATTGCATATGGAATGTTATTTTTCTTCTTTCACAACAAGTATCAAGTCCTCTGCAAAGCACACCTTTGTAGGTGGTCAGGAAGCAGCCATTAAGTTGCCTTTTCCACAGAAAAACTGTTTCAATTGAAACAAATCAGAATTTTAAAAAATCCCAGAAATGCAATCCATTTGCAAAACAAAATTTTCCAATTTTTTTTCCAAAATTGCTTTTTATTTAGACATTTCCTTTATTTCTATATTGCCAATTATTGCAAGCATATTGGAATGAGAGGTTTAAGTTGATCAGTAATGACCTTTAAAATATTATTTCATCAAGAAGAGAAGTGTCCCTTACTAAGGACAATTGTTTATAAAGTCTACATTTTTGTTTTAGAACACAACCCAACTGGAGAGGCAGCTCATAAGTGATCGATACCAGATTCTTATTTTATCAAATGCAGTCATATTAGACTGTTAGTAGGACAGATTTTGACTCTATTTAATGAACTAATCATTCAGCATAAATTCCTATTGCGGATAAGGAATTTTTGCCATGTCATATTATATCCTGATTCTACAGCAATATACTTCTGCTAAAAAAAACCAAACTGCATGGGGGTTTATGTTTTAGAAGACCTATCTCTTTATCTTTTGGTTGTTTTCTTAAACAAAGATGGGGAGTAAAACTGAGCAATCACACAGAGAAGGAAGCAACCTCCCTAACTCCCTTTTTTGCAAAGCAGAGACTGTACTCTTTCTCAGAGTGGGATATTTATTACAGCCTGTAGATACACCGTTCTAGCTCCAAAAAACCATTTGTTTAAGGTAGGTTTGCAAGCCAAAGCAAATGATTGAAAATGATTTTACATTTGCTGTTTCATACAGTCTTCAGATGTGATTGTGTTTATCAGAAAACACAAGATAAATGTAATAAACAGCAATCAGCTTTTTCGGTACTTATTATAGCTAAGGTTACACAATGGTTTCCATTCTAACTCCCTTTTCAGCCTCATAATTTTCTGCTGCTTTCATTCCTGAGAAGGGAATTTTCCTTACGGTTATTTTTCTTTGGAAAGTTTGAGTAACTTGGCTCCAATATTGCCAAGAATATTGCAAAGAAAATGGGTGTATGTAGACTTGCTAATTATAAGTATTTTTATTGTTTGAACGACTCTTCAACATATGCAGCTGGGGGAGGGAGCCTGAAATTTCAGCTATTTCCATATCAAGTCAGATGTCTTTCTGGGCTACCGCGAACTCGTGTTTTGGTTTGTGCGTTGTGATCCTTTGGAGAACCACGTGCTGTGCATACACAGCCTTGCCTGCGGCGCTTCGTGCTGGGGCCAGCAGCAGTCCTGCATGCGGACATGGGAGGAGGAGGACAAAACACCGTCTGGCCATTGCTGCCCCTCTCGCTCTGCGCTTGTGGCTCACTCCCATCAGGGATACCAGAGGGTTTAACTTGTGGCCTCCTGGGGACGAGACCCACACCTTTGCTGCGTTTTGCTGAAACCTTTCCTTTTGGAAAGTACCTCTTTCTCTGAATGCCGAAATGTATACCGCTTTGGGAGCGTGTGGTCAGGCTGAGTTCAGTTCAGTGACACAGTGAAGATGTTTTAGAGAAAATGCTGATGTGTCTTAAAATAATTTAAATTGACTGGTTATTACGTTTGGCTTTTGAATCAGTGTTTGTCGATGGTTATTAGTTTTGGTGGGCTCAGAGTGTTTCTCTTCTTTTGCTGTCCTCCCAAGAAATCGGTGATTCCCACTCCAAAGGGTTAATGGTTGTCAGAGGGGCTGACTCAAATCCTGAACTGTGAGCAACCAAGCCAGTCGCAGCACACTGTGTCATTAATTAACTGTGACACCATCCTGGACTGTTTTAATCAGGAAAATGAGTTATTTATGAGGAATAACAGTAACATTCAGTACTCGTCTCTTTGGAAAAAAAAAATCAGCAGGAGAAAAATCATAAATATGGATTTCAAAACAGGTTTATTGCATCATTTGCCTTCCTGCTCATGAGGAGCATGGCATTAGGAATTAGACCCAAAAATACAGAAATCAAAGGATACGATATTTCTTCTCCTGTTCCCGTGACCGGGGTTGCATGCTGTGAGCCTGCCTCTCTCTGGGCTGTGGTCATGCCTCCTGCTCCGGCTGCAGCCAGGGCTGCCCGTCGCAGCTCAGCCGGGCCAGGCAGCAATTACACCAGCAGCTGCGCTGGCTGACAGTTTTGGGGAGAGGGTAACCTTTAGAGGGAGAGGTGAGCTGGGATCTCTTGATGTGGCCAGGCTAGGTGGGCGCCACATCAGCACGGGGTTCCTCTGCAGCCTGTGTCAAAACCCTACCAGGGGTGGTTGGTGGTAGCCCAGTGAGTGCGGCGCTGGAGTTGGTGGGTACGCCAGCAGTGCCGAGGAGCAACACCGAGCCACTGCTGCCTGCACCTCGCTACGCCATCCCCACGCTGCACTGGCAGCGTGTCCCGCAGCACAGTGCGGTCAGGGGTGAAGGCTGAGGAGGAGGAAGAGCTTTACCCACCCGGCAGCCTGTGCCAGAGGCTGCAGAAGGGGTTCCCTGGCACTTTTGGGTCACAGGGGTAGGGCTGCGGCTTTCACACATCCTCTGTCAAGAGGGAAACAAGAGGAGGAGTGGGCCAGCTTTTGGGGCAGTGGTCACACCTGTGGACTTCAGTGCTGGTAGAAACACAGCATAAGCTCTAATGAGTGGTTCCCTTGGTTCTAATATAGAAATATACCCTGTGGAGAAGAGTTTTGTGGTGGCCATAGGCTGCGTTAGCATGCATTTCTGGAGCTGACACCTATCTGATGTGCTTTTGGGTACTGTATGCCCCAACCTGTCCTCTGGATGCTTTGCTGGGGCCGCAGCCCCAGGACATGAAGCATTTGGTGGAAATGCTGGAGTGAGGGGATTCCCTTGCTCTTTGTCCCCATCCTACAACCTGTGCCTGCACTCTTGCCCTTGTACTGCCATATAAAGCCTTCTCTGTGATGGTGGGAGCAATTAATTAAGGGGCTTTGGATTGTAAGATGAACAAAAAAATCGTGAAAAAGGAAAGAAACAAACCCAAAATGTGTCCCCTGTAGACAGCTGGAGGACAGAGGGGAGTAAGGTTCTCCTTAAATATGCTTTTTTAAAAGAAAATATTATATTGTTGAGCTGCAGCCTTAGCAAAACTAGGTATTGCTTGATGGTCCTGATTGAATTTTTTAGTCAGAAATTAAATAAAAGACAGAGTAGGCCCCAGGGGCAGTGCTACAGGAGATTTCGCCATATCCAAGTTGTTAGAGTTGCTGTAAGGGGCAATGGAAATTCAGTGCAGCTGGTGAACTTAAAAAATAATAACAAAAAACAATACACCTCTGTGTTATAGAACGTCTTTCATACAAGTATCCCAAAATGCTTTATATAGAATTAAAACCAGATTTAATTTGAAGAACAGGTAATTTTGTTTATTTAAGGGAAAGAAAAACATAGGACACTAGACTGGACTAAAGCTGGTACAAATCAAAACCGGTTCAACTGAAGTAAAGTGGCTTAAAATATAGATGTTGTTTAATACACAGGATTATAATCTGGCCCATAATATTTTGCATTTACAGTATGTAATTTTGGCCCTTTGGAGAAGGTCAGGTAAAGGATCTCTCCCTTATCATTGTATTTCCTTTTTGTCCTTAAATTGAGCATATTCATTTTTTGCGTTCCTATATTTCTTGGTTTTGTCTTGATTTCTGTAGGCTCTGGCTTTTCCACACATTTCCTCTTTAAAAAAGTTTCAGAGACAAAAGGGGAAAAAAAAGGCAAGAAGAAAAAACAAATAAAAAAAAAAGGTTACTCTTCCACACCTTTCCTGCCCCCATAAAATCCCCTTTCCTCCAAGACAAATGAAAAACGAGCACAATGAATCTAATGGAACTCCTCGGCAAAGAATATAATGGGGGAGTTGACACAGAAAAATAAAGAGATAGTAGAAAGGCAATTAAAATGTTGTTATTTTTCAATGAAAATACTAACAAATTGAATTTTTTTTTTTGCCAATTTTTATTTTGGCAAGGATAAGTAGTGAAACCGGAAAAATTCTGCAAAACCCTTTGTTTGTTTAAGGCCACTCATTTTTTAAAATCAAATTTATAAACAAGTGTAATTAAAAGAAACACCAAAGCATTTGTAAAACAGAAATATGTGTTTGGAACATCTAAACCTCCAAAATTTATTCAGGGTATGAATACCTGATTTAGAAATAAATACAAGCTTTACTCTCTTGTGTCTCCTCTTTATGGGTGCAAATAAGACCAAAAAAACCCCTACTTTTCTTACACAAAGGACGCTAATTTAGACCCAAAGAGATATAAATGCATATTTCTGTATTGAAAGATACATATTTCAAACATTAAATAAGAACCGAATACTTGCAGCTCACTGCTGTAGTTCTCAGTGTTGCAGCTGGAGGTCTCACTGGTGTTTCATGAACATTTGCCCTCGTGGCTGTTGAGCTTTGTGTGCGCGGGTTGTAACCAGCACAGCCTCTCCTTCTGCCTACTGGAAATCTGCAGGAGGGATTAGCAGTTAAAGCTGAGCATGGGAGTCTTCAAACAATCTGCCTCCCGAGTTACGGCATAAGTGCCCCCTCTGGAGGATCCCGGGAAGATTTGTGGTTATGGATGCAATGGTCAGGAGCAGGTTCGGTCTCTGCAATATGGTACTTGGCATGGTCAGTAGAAATCTCTCATCATGTGTTATGTAGCATTTGCCACTGACTGCTGTTTTTCGGGGTAATGCTGCTTCTATTATTCTGTATGGTGCGCTGCAAAACTTCGTTTTGGGCAAAAGGCTGCGTTGCTCTGAAGTGTTTGACTAACCACACACACAAAGTATGTGGGCCTTAGCTTCTCCAAGCTGGGCACCCAAACTTAGCGGTGAACTTAGTGCTAAACTCTCTTTCTGCCTGGTCTTCAGCAATGCAACAGCATCTCCTTAGTGCACTTCATGCACTTAAACACTGGGTTTTGTAGCTGGTTCCTCTGTTAGATTCTGGATGGCACTTAAGTATTTCAGAAGTTCTTGGTGTCTCTCAAAATCTAGGCTGTAGTGGTACACTCACAAATCAGAAAACCAGAGATGCTTCTTGGTATTTTTTCTCCATACCATCTTACCTGAGTAGATACTGTGAAATAAATCTGTGTCTTTAAAGGATGTAAGAGTTGCTGCAATGAGGAGCATAGGAAATCCACACCTAGGTTTGGAAGTCTGCATTTGATCAGTTTGAAGTACACAAGGTGTGGGCCGAATGCTACTTAGAAGTGGAAAAAAACCCCAACAACCAAATACTTGTTTCTCTACAAGTATATCTCTATATCATGCTTTTGTTAAGGAAAAAAAACACCTCCTCCCCAACACAGGTTTAGTGTTCTGTCCATCTACTTCTGATTTCTTCGGTCTTCACTGGCATGTTGGTCTGGCAGCAGTTGCCCTGCAGTGAAGTGGGTTGTTGCTTCCTCTGGAGGGAACTATCTGTCAGGGTAGCAAAGCAAAACCTGTTTCCACTTCCTCAGAGATGTTCCAAACTATCTTCCCTTCAGAGCAGTGATTTACAAGATAGGTCTTGCCCTGTTGGAAACACACTCACTTCCATTCCCACTAAATTTAAATTAATGTCTGGAAACTTAGTTGAATCCAGCTGACTGATGAACTTTGTATTTAGCTGAATCCGGACTGATTTGAAAAATTGAGTTTGGGCACCTGTTCTTAAATATCTGAAAAGCATTCCTCCCTGGTTTTCTGGAAATTTCTAGAGGTTATGAATATATGGGGACTTATTTACATCAAATGACTTGGAATGTGGCTTTCTTTTTATTAAGTACTAAATATTCATAGATATATATTTAATTAATTTAGACAGTCTACTTACAGTCTGGTCCTTTAGGTCCAGTGTGCCCCTCTTCAATACCACACATGTCCATTTATTTCAAGAAGAGCTGAATGATACTTGCATGAGGCCACCATATTGTGTTTTTTATTGTCATGGATTCTCTTTGCATGTCTCATCAGTTTATTTTGTTCTCTTTGTAATCCTCTCTTATTCAAAGCGACTCTGGTGGAGAACACTCCAGCAATGACTTAAAAATTTCTGTTCCTTCCTGTGTAAGAGAAACACAGGTGGATATTTTTTGTGCCTTTTTTTTTTAAAAGAGTATCTGTCACACAATATGCCAATTTATAGCCCTTAGTGAAGCAAAAGACAAGTGGGTGGAGGTATTCTTGAGTGCACGCAAGACAGAACATCCAAAAAAGTTATAATTTGAAGGGGGCTGCTATTGCTGTCACCAAAGCTAACAAACAAGTTAGTTAATAGATATAGAGCCCAGTGAAATATACCATAAATTCTGCATTATATAAAGCATTTTGGAGAAGTGTGAATTAACACAGCCTCCCATATGTTTTGATCAATAGTCCAGACCCACCTATAATTTTATCAAATGTCTTAGGGGTGAGAAAAACGGCATTTTGCTTGTGCAATTTTTGTGGTAATCTTGCAAAACCTACTAACTCGATATTTTTACAAATTTGGTACCGTCCATGAAGCAGGACAGATCAGAGCTAAGGCTCCATGGTGGCATACATGGAGAACAGCAGGAAGAGAGATGTGAATTGTAACTCAAGTGTTCTCTGCAGTGTATTTATCCCCAGCAAGAAAACAAAATGTGACTGGGGCAGTCCATGGTAATAGGAAGAGGAAATGCAGGATTGACTTGTTATTAGAAATCAGGGAACCGTTACCAGTTTGCGTTTCCCCATCTCAGCTTGATCCTGCGTGAATGGGTGAGTGGACGTCAGCACTCCTGTGTTTGTGCGCGAGGCTGCCTATGCACGTGTCTACACACACTGCATATGTACATCTGAGGAGACTGCATGTTTCTCCGTGGCTGTGATTTTACCCATTTTGTGTGTGTGTGTAGTATTTATATGGTGCTCGGCCAACTTTCTATGAAATTATTTGTTAGAGCTTTTCCTGTGGACCCGATGGCCATTTGCTTTTGGGTTTGGGAGGGGTGAAACACCAGGAGGGGGCTGCATGTCCGAAACAGTCAAAAAGGACTGGCTTTTATCAGTTTCTTGTGAAATTGCATATTGGTTTCCAGTCTTTTACAAACATTTCCTTACAAACGCCTTCAGGAACTGTCAGGGATGAAGAATTTATTTAAGGCTGCATAAAGATGGAACAAGGAAATGCTGTGAAGAAGGCAAACATTGGGGGTTTTTTGGTTGGTTTTTTTTTTTTCTTAACCCAATTTTCTAAAATCAAGTGCTAATAAAACTGCTTCCAAGTCCAAAATCAGTAAATGTGAGCTTATATGAAGCCCGAGTCAGAGCAAATACCATGCTCTGTAGAACAGTTTAAAATCCAGTCTTGGGGGTTGATACATCATTTCAGTTGTTACTTCAAAAAAAAAAATCAACCTTCCCTGTGAGGTGGGATTAAATCCTCCCAGACAATTCTAAGGTTTGAGCTGTGGAAAAAGATTTAAATTAATCTACTCTTTACACGATGCTCTGTTTTAACACAGTACAAGCCCTAACACTAGGACACACTGCTAGCAGTCATGTGTCAATAGATAGACAGTATTTAAAAAAACTTACCCAAGGTGGTATGGCTCATGGAGTACTACCTGCCCAGAGCTCCGATGCCCCAGGAGGGCTTCTGCTCACTGTGAGCAGGAACATTGAGGGCCAAAAGAGTGCCCCACTCCTCCCTGGTATTTCTTGCCTTAGCAGCCTCCTTTTGCACAGCTGTTAATTTAGAAGAAATGAAATTTCAGGTGCACATTTCTCCTTCAACCCAACTGCTGTGTAAAGAGGGAGAGTAACTGGAAAGGATTGATATGTAAGAGGAGGGGATGCCTCCGGAGAGGGGAAAACTCCGTACTGTTGCCAGCCAAGGTAGTGTTCGTACATGCACACGTGGGACAGCGAGACAGCTGCTCCTCTCACCCTCTTTTGTTCCTTCCACCCCACTTTCACATGTCTATGGGAACGAGAAAGGCTTGTAGCTGCTCCACTGTGGTACTCAAGCGCGCCCCATGGTGATCTCTGCACTAAATCTTTGGCAGGTTAACAGGGGAAAGAGAAGAGCTGTGTTTATCCCGGTTCTCCTAATTTTGAGCTTGGTGTCCCCGTTTACCTTCCTTTTCCTGAAACACGGTGTTTTGGTGCTGCGGCAGGGAGATGTGAGTGCCTCTGAGCGTGTGGGTGTAGTTAGTAGCACCTGGGTGTTTCACAGCAAGTGGATGTGTGCTCGTGGCAAGGACATAGAGAAGATGAAGACAAAATAAGTCTCTCGGGCTCCTCGTGGCACAATGGCACTGGGGAGTGTCACATTTAGGAGCAGTGCAGCATCAGTAGCTGGACATGTTCTGTACCAGGGCAGTGGACTTTGCAGGCTCGGGCGTGAGGTTTGGCAGGGTTTGCGTGCCAGCCGTGCGCTTTCACAGCACTGCAGGACTAACGTGCTTTGCACTTCCACGCGTTTTGGGGAGCAGGAGCACCTCGACGCACACTTCAGCTTGGCAGCACGCTTTGGGGAACCCGTGTGGCAAAGCCTGCCGGCGGCCGTCCCCTTTGGCCAGACTTGACCTCCACCTCTGGGCTGGACACCGGGGTGGCAGCGAGGTGCAGGCGACAGCGTGGCATGCGTGTCCGGAGCCGTGCGTGGCCGTGCTGCGTCCCCCACCCCCCGACCCGGGCAGACCCCGGCCGGAGAGAGGGGAAAGCCGCCCGGCTGGGGAGAGGGCGGCCTCCGGGGAGGTGGGAGGCGGGTGGGGGGATGGAGGGGGCGAGAGTCGCTGCGCGGCGCGTCCCAGCGCTGGGCTGGGAGCGGAGGGGAGGGACACCCGCTGCCGGGGGACACAGCCCCGGGGCTCCCCCCGCCCCGCACCGCCCGGGCTGGAGGAGAAGGAGGAAGAAGAAGAAACCGGGTGCTTTCACTCCTGCTGGCTGCAAAGGCTGAGGCGAAAGACAGAAAAAGGAGGAGGGGAATAAAAAGTAAAGAGAGGGGGAGAGAGAGAGAGTGAAAGAAAACTAAGCCCAGCTTTTGCCGGTGCTGCTTGGATTGGATCTGGTTTGAGTTTCCTCTCTGCTGGCTTGTGCAGCAAGAGAGGAGGAGTGGGGGGAAGTAACTCACTCACTCACTCAGTCTTCCTCTGAAGCTCAAGCAAACGTGCTGGTGACTGCACTGGTGGGGAGCTGCCCTGGGTGCAGTTGCCTCGTAGCTTATTGCGCTCAGTCACTAAAGAATTGCCTGGACTTCTCGAGGACCTGGAGGAAAAAGCCATCGCTTCACAGACCTGATAGTTGCTCAGTGCCGATAGACTTGACACGTTTTTTTACCTAGGGGATTCTGTTTTATTATTATTTTTCTCCTGTGTCTCTCAGAACAGCAGTTCCTTGAGTGCGTGGCATTGAAATCCATTGCTTTGTGAACAACTTTGGGAAATATTTTGAAAAACTTTTTTTTCCTCTCTTTTCTTTGCCTAAAAAAAAAAAAAAAGGGAAAAAAGATAATCCTTTTTGGGGGGAGGGGAGATGATCGTGCTCATGTGGAATAAGTGCTGCTGCTGTCTCCTCTTACTAGCCGCGGTCCTGATGGTGGAGAGCTCCCAGCTAGACAGCTCCAGCTCCAAGGTGAACTCCATCAAGTCCACCCTGATGGGGGAGGCTCCAACTCAGGCAACCAACAGATCTGCAGTCATCCACCAGGGACTGACGCTTGCTAGCAGTAAGAAGGGCAAAATGCTAGAGCAGATGGGAAAACCTCCCAAGCACTATCACCGGCAAGGCGAGGTAGGACATTGCTTCATTGCTCAAGTGTCTGTCTGTCTTCGTGCTATATGCAAATAATTGCTAGTCCTCCCCTCACGTTGTTTCCAAAGCTTTACTGTGTTAAATTAATTAATTTGCTTCATGGGGTTGTCTGAGACAACATCATGTCATAATTGATGTTAAGAACTGTGCACGTAGGAGTTGGAAGGCTTTAAACCTTTCACTTTTCTCTGTAGGATTAATAACTGATAGAAGAAAGAGTAAGCTAAAAAATATCTTCTTCAGCATTTCTTTGTTTGATTCCTTCAAGGCGGTGCTAGAAGGAAAGGAAGAAATTTCTTGTTAACTCTCAGACACTAAATGAATTGAATTTGAATAGGTGAGGAAAATTCGAGCATGAAGTAAAAACTGTGTTTACAGTGGTGAAACAACCTTGGTTTTAAAAATCCTACCTAGCAAGTTGATCTCTGATACCTTTCTCCGTCGTGAGAATAAAAAAGCATGCTGTTCCAGCGGTATCGTTTAGGGCACATTTGTTTGCTTAATATGGCAGAAAACAAATTCTAGGTTTCTTGTCCAGATACACTCCAGTGGTTGTGGAAGTTTTCTTTGGTTATGTCCATTTGAGATAAGCGGGGAGTAACAGCCCTGAATATGAAGTTTGAGTGTAAGGAAGAAAGAAAAGGTTATAGAAACTTATGAAAAAAAGACCCCGACTTGCTTATGCAGTCATCTTTCCTCTCTGCCCTGCTTGGAAACTTGGAAGTCTGATAGCAAATTACCCTCACTCAACTGTCTTTGTTGTAAACTATAAAGCAACATTTTAAGCCATCAGTTCTCTACTGCTCTATCAAGTCTCAACTTGGATGGTATGAATGTTGCGCATTGGGGTGTTGAAGGAGGTAGACTTCTTCAGAAAATATAGATTTTACGCTATTGGGTACTGTTAGTACCTCCAAATACGGCTGCTTTTCATAAGCCACAAACAGTGTAGCAGCAAGGGAGCTGCCAACATTCAGCACTAAAAAGGCAAAATACTGAATGCTTGAAGGGTCTGTATCTTGCCTACATTTTCCTTAGAGCAGCAGAGAAGATGCAAATTCAAGCAGTCTGCTGAACTTGCTGAAGTGTTTCACATCAGCTTCCTAATAATTGAATGTTATCATTTGGTTTTGTGTGCAGGCATAACAGTAGTGGTAGTTTTGGTTTTTGCATGTGAGAAAATGGTTTTTAAACACCTTCAAGCTTTCCCAAGGTCCCTCTCCTTACCTCTGAGTGAAGTTTAGTAACAGATGCTGTGCTGAAGTTTTATATTACTAAAGCACTGTGCTCTTTCCTTGTGCACATTGTAATAATTACTATGTTAAATCACCTGGAGGAGATACAGGAGCATGATACACTTTCTTGGGTTTTCTTTTGTTTTCTGTGTATTCACAAAAAGTCAATATGTAGGACCTATTTTCCCACTGCGTGTTATCTCAGTCTCATGAGTTTCAGTGAGAGTACTTGCGGGGTTGCGCTGTACAGCCCCAAACACGATATGTAATTTTTCCCTTTTGGGGAAGTCTTGACACCTTTCCCTATGTACAACATCCTTAGCACTTCAATGTGTAGTCAGCACAATGTTGAGAATGATTGATTATAATTCACCCAGTTCCTGGAAAACAAGTCGAACTGCCCCCCGGTTGCATTTGCAAGATTTGCCCCTTATTTGCCAACCTGGTTTGTTTGCTGGGGACTTCTAGTTACTGGCATGAACTGGCAAGGTGCACTTCAAGTCACAGACGACACTGCAAGTATCTGTAATGATAGAAGAGGTGGCACGCACGTTAAGATGTCCTGTTTGTAGCACAAGCAAAGACCCCTGGAGAGACAGTGACTTTGGCTCCCAGGAGCAAAGCGTGACCTCCCGTCAAGGGCTGTCGCTGCTGATTTCACCCTCTCTCGCTGGTACTCTGTCCCCGGCTCCTGCGCCATGTCACGCAGATGTCTAGTCCATGAAAACGACTCAGATTTGCTACCAATAATCTTACATGTTACTTTGGGCCATCTGCAGGAAGCAACACAATTAACACAGAATTGCAGTAAAAAGAAGAAAGGGGGAAAAAAAAAGTTACTTTTGTGATAATGCTTCATCTTTGGCAATAATGCCAGTTGCAGGTTTGGTAAGCTGCTGCGTTTTCTAGCAGTGGTGTCACACATCTCCACCAATTAAGACGTGACATTTTCAAAATTTTTTTTAAAGTACTCCTCAGCAGGTTAGTACTTGATTTGTTTGGATTACGGGACTTTGTGCTGAAGTTTTGCGTGCCATTTACTAGAAGAACGGGCCTATGCTTTTATTTCTAAAACAATCTGTTGCATTAGTGGAATTTATAATATGTAAGTAGGGGTACCTTTTATATCTTGGTAACATTAAATGGTGAGTTGAGTGTCCTGTTTACAACTAGGAAATAGTTTTAGTAAGGACCAATGATATACAGCTTAAAGGAAAACTAATAGAATTTTGCTGTTGCAGTTGTGACAGCTCTGGCCTGTGTATTCAACTCTCTGCAGATACACATAGTGGAAATCAGAGGACTCTTACCAAAACTGACAAAAGAACCATCAGCCAGCAACCTATTTACTTATTCAGCTTGGTATACTAATGTACTTTCAGAACGTTTCTTTAATATGTTAATGTAACATTTTCAATTATGTTAATTCTCACGACTAGGAGCAACTTGGGAGTCTTTAATCAGCAGTAAATCAACGGATACAATAGTTCATGGCTTATCGGGAGTGTTGATGTACTTCAGCTGGTAGTTAGTGCTTCTGCCCAGAAAGGGAAGATCCAGTGCTCCTTTGTCAGGCAAAGTTCCAGTTCAAATTAATGAGAATACTCGCATGAGCAAAGCAAGCTGACCCAGCTTGCTGGAGGGACTGGTGGGGCAAATGTGGATTTTAGTAAGACTTATATTTTTATGTCTTTCTGAGGAATATTATTTATTTTGTGTTCTTATTCCCTTTACTGCCTTGGATCAGCAGAGAATGAGAAGCACTGACGTGCTAAATCGGTGAGATTTCACTGTCTTCACTGTTCTTCATTATCACTCCTGTTTTCCCCTTTCTGCAAACTGTTAATGTTTTTTCCAATTTCACAGAGAATCGGAAAATATTTACAGCGTTTGCACAAGGGAAAAATATGCTCAGAAATAGGAACGTACAGTACATGTTAGACTACATTACTTTTTTGAGGGTCAGTACTACATACTGTCTGCTATCAATTTCGTTTCAAAACTTGATTTAGAAAAATGACTTCTAGGAACAGTAGCCTCTCTAGGAAATTGTTCTGGACATATAATTTATCTAAATAAATGCAATACAGTGAATAGAGTCCTAAATTAAAAAGGCCAGATTAGCAATGACGTAGATTAAGTTTTCTGCATGTTAGATACAGCTTCCGCTGTGTTAGGGCAAGCTCTCCTGTGTGATGGCTCTTGCTCAATTATAGGGATGCAACTTGAAAGGGAAAATCTCATGTATCATAGCTGTGATTGAAAGGCATAGCTGTTCCATAGGTTCATGGATGATGGTAGTGTAGCCTCTTTAATTTACTATCTTTTTTTTTTTTTTTTACTTCTTGCCTCTGGGTTATAGTCCCCTCTTTAATGATCTGGTAGGCTGAGACCTACCAAACTTTATTTCCAGCCATTTTCCTTCTTTAATCTGTGGGTGCTATTATCTTCTGCCCTTTTCAAATCCTGGCCACAAGCCATTGCTTCAGCTCTTTCCCCAGCAAGTTGTGTCTGTCTTTCCCTTTGCTGCTGTGTAGCTGGTTGGGTTTGTGCTTCCCACTGGGACCGTCCCTCCCACTTCCCCCACGCACATGATGGGAGCAGCAGCAACGAAGGAAAGAACTGGGACAGCCAAGAGGGGACTGGCACAACTGTGGGGCTGCATAAGAGATAATGCAGTCTGGAAAAAGGAGAGAGGAGTGAAAAGCTGGGAAAAGTTTTAACACTGCAGAGGCACGATTGACAGATACCAGCTACGCCTTTGTATTCCAAATGTACTCAGTTTAATTTTAATTTTTTTTTTTTTAAACTCTGTCACAGCTTGAGCTAAGAGGCTTGAGACCACAGAAGCCAAACCAAAATGTCATTAATGCAAATGGCTAAGTTGACACTGATCTCATACCTATCTGCGCATGGACATACATGTGTTTCTTGAACAGGACAGAGTTACCCACAAGGACTTGCTAGAAAATGCTTGGATGATGCTTTGTAGCAAGTAAAACAGCATGAGATGTAGTAATTGACTGCAGCGCCCTGAGAATGTTACAATAAAATGTACCAAAGACACCAAAAATGTAACCACAATATCTTGAATAGCTCTCAACCAAGACAGTATAAACTATTTCTTCATGGGATTAAAAATAAATTAATTACAATACTTAGAAATTACATCCAGCAATGGCTTGCCCTTTTTTTTTTTTTTTTAAGGTAAAAAAAATAATACTGAATTGCTAAATCTGCAGAGGTCACCAGAGAATGTGTTCTTTGCTCTTGCTGTTTGCTGTTAGGAATCTGGGAGACATACTGGTTTACTGGCAGCAGTCTTGCTAAATAGCTGAATGGCTTGTCTCTTGATTGCAAAAATGGGATGCAGAGTATTATCTCCTTCCTGGGTCATGCTTCATGTCCCCTTCAATTTGTTATTATTATTTGACTTCTTAATATAGAGCAAAAGCTCCTATAAAGCGGCTTTACTGCAACTATTTCCTATTAATGTTGTAACAATGCCTAGAAAACTTCCAGGGCTGATGTGCTATCGGGTGTGCAAATACTTAGGAAGAGTTTCTGTCTGTCAGAGTCTAAGGACAACACAAAAGATGATGAAGCATGGTTACATTTTGCTCTCAGAAAAATGAGTCTGATTAACTCATTATGTTTGATTAACTTATGCTTTGCAGATGCAAATATAGCACAAGTTTAATTTTGATTTTAATTATCTCAACACCGGATGTATCTTGCAAGCGCTTCATATCTCATGGTTTGTCAGTTGAGCCTTTGGTCCTTTTACAGTTGTACTTACAAATGCCTCACCCTGGAAATGTCGTTCAGGAGGAATTTAACTCCGCAAAGGAGGAGCCCCATAAAGCTCCTGCTTCTGTTTGGTTTTCAAGCATTGCTTTCCTCTTTGGATTTTGTGTATCTGAGAATTTTTTTTAAGTGTATCCAAAAAAGTTTAAGGTATACGTACAAATGTTAATTTGGAGAACACCTTCAAAGCAGAGACCTTCCCTTCCCGCTCAGGCTTGCAGAAGTCCCTGCCAAGCTCATGCAACCCCTACACGTACACATTGGTCGTCGCTGGCAAGAGTCGGGGTGCAATGGGCCAGGCTTGGAGCCAACAGCCCCCACTTGGCCCATGGTTGGCAGATGGCTTGTCACCATGTCCTGCCACGGTGCTGGGCAGCTTTGTGTCAGTGTTGGCACTGCAGTCATGACATATTTATGACAGATCTGAGGAGGTGAAGGTTGTATGACACTACAGGAATGGGGAAGAAAAACAGAAGCCGCCTCTCTGCTTTTCCCGCATCTGTAAAACTCCAAGTGTATTTAGATTTTTGTGTTTATGTACTTATTTATTTTAGAGAACTGATGATATTTCTTTGGAAATCTTTCTCTTTCACTGCTATGTTCTAGGCTGTGTTTCTGGTACCTTTAGGTTGAAACCAGCTTCTATAAGCTTCATATCCATGTATGTGAAAGGCCCATAAAAAAGCCAAGATGGTCATAAGTTTTTTTACTTCTTTAAAATTGATTTTACCTGCAAAAATCTTTATTTTTATTAGAGAACATGAATATTCATAACTTCTCTTTTGATCAAGTATAGGATGCATAACAACCATATGTGTCCCCAAACCATCACTTCTTCGGTATAGTTTTTTCTCTTGTTGATTGAAGGCAGATTTATTTTAATGGAACACTTCATTAACACAAAGCAATTTTCAAATTGCAATGAAATGTGAAAATAGGTGAATTTGTGATATTCCAAGCTCATTGCAGAATCCTTTGCTCTAGAATGAACTACAGAAAGTAGTGTTAGAGAGAGAGAGATGGTATAAAAGGATTCATATGGTCATAATAAGTGCCCAAACCACAGCAGTTTACAAATACATTAATGAGTTTTGTTCATCTTAGTTACAGTTTTCTTGGGATTGGCCCTAAATCCATCTATGATTTATACATTTGTGTTCAAACTTGAGTTACGAAGATGAATGGATATAAACACACAGTGGGAACGTGGAGTTCACTCATATTGCAGCTATTCTGTTCTTACTAAAGGAAAGATGGGGGTAATGCTACAAAAAAAAAGAAAAAAAGTTTAAGAGTTGTTGTTTTTTTCCCCCCTCAAAGCGCATAAGCACACAGTTCAGCCCCTTGGGACTTTCTTAAAGCTAAGCTTTGATATGATTGAATTTTCATATGCACAGTAATGAATCTTGGAGACATGCATGTTGCACATGTGTAGTGCAAATGGCACTGGTTTAGCATTTTTAGCAGTGAGCGAAGGTGGACTGTTCTGCACATGCTCGGGAATGAGGTGTTGCTTCACTCTGCAAGCCCTTGGCCTCATTCTCTGTGCATCATGTAAGTGTGAACCAGGCTATGCATGCTTTTAAAAGCATACTTATCGGTACAGTGAATGAGAGGACAGCGTTCAGTTCTACGCGTTTTGGCAGCTTGTGCTGAGCGAAGCAGTGACTTGCTGTCAGTGTGATCTCCTCCCTGCAAGTCTGAAATGTGTAAAGCGGAGATCTCTTAAAAGGCATTGCAAACAGAGTATGTTTATGTTGCAGCAGGAAACTTTTATTCTTGGAATCTCATTCTTAACTAGAGCGGCACGGGCACGGCACCATGGAAAGAAATGCATCTGATGGGAGGAAAAGCTCCTTTGTTTTTCCTTTTGCATAGAGCAGGGTAGTTGCCAGAATTGTTCCTTTTGTTCTATGTTCTTACAGAAAATGGTGCACCTATTCTTGACAGCCTGTAAAGATCCTAAAGCTGAATGTTTTGGTGTAAAACCAGGTCTCTGGAAAGGAGTGGAGAAAACAGTATGTAAAACCAGTAACAGAAATGCAAAATGTTAAGCCCAACTAATAAAGAAAAAAAAAAGAGAAAAAAGATACTGACAGATGTGCTACCATCTTGTATTTAACATTTTTGCTTTCATGTGACTTTCTCCCCTCTTTTCAGTTTTTTTTTTTTTTTCCAGCAAAACTCTAGTGTTTCATGAAGTACAGCCACGGTAGTCTGGATGGCCAGTATTCATGTCAAGTCAAAAGAAGCCATAGAAATCTAGGTCCTGTGTTTAAGTGGGGCTTGGGTCCCATCTCAGATAGCTTAGGTTGTTTCCTAAAGTCAATACTGAAAATAGATTTTGGGCTTCCCAATGCTGCAAGTTCTTAGGAAGACTCCACCTGCCACCCGCTCTTACAGCTAGATTTACTGCTGTGCCGGAGTGCTTTCCCTGATTTTCTTACCGTAGGTGTGTTCATGTGGAGTATAACACAGAGGTACTTTGGCTTATATGGTTTCTGTTCAGGGGGAGTTTTTATAGTGCATGGGTTTAAAAGGAGAAAAGCCTCTGTCCAAGATGACATAGAGCTGCAAGCAAGAGATGCTGTTCGGGAGCCTTGGGCTTGGTAGACAGTTTGTCTTTGCAGTGTATCTTCAGTAGCAGCTGAGTGAAAAATGGCCAAATGAAGCTTCTGTTGGCTTGACCTGGCAGGGCTAGTACAGACTGCAGAACTTGCCATATTTCTTTGTTTCTTCTGTTTTGGTTTGAAAATGGGAGAGCAGAGCCTGCCTCCCATCCATTTCATTGTGAGTTTCCTGGGAGACTCAGGATCCTGTTTTCTATCTTAAAAAAGAAAAGTTTGTGTTTCTCTCTGTCTTGTGGGGCATTAGCTTGTCCAGGACACAGAGACTGAACTGTGAGTCTCCTATTTCTCCTCTTTGGTAGGAGGAGTACTGGGTGGATACTTAACTTTATTTTTCAATCATCATCTCCCCTGTCATTCTTCAGGTGGGAGGGAAGGAGAGAGATGTCAAATGGCCATCTCCTCGTTTAGAGGTAGAGAGGACAAATGCATTCCTTACCAAAGAAAGAGTTACCAATTGTGATTTAATAGTTGACATATAGCTTACACATATAGAGACACCATATGGTGAGTAACGTGAAGGGATAATAATAATGGAAGGAGCAGAAGGGAAGAAAAAGCTGGCTACTATCCTGTGTTTGCATCAGGGAAGAGGATGACTGGCAGGCTAGAGAAGGAGGCATGGCTGGTGTGTTATCTGATGATAAATTCATGAGTGTTTACAGAGATAAACAGCCTGGCATCATTATTTTTCTCTTTGTGGGGGGATTATCTCATTAACTCCTTGGGATGATGGGAGCCACCAAGTAAATGTGAAGACTGTTTCGTGTTTAGCATAGCCTGGAAGTTTTACCAGGCTTGTCATTCTTAAATTTTAAATTTCAGTTTGTCATCTACTCGGGTAGTAATAATGATGCCATCTAACCCGCATCTAACATGCTGTAATGGGTGAGTTTAACACTACAGTGTTGCCCAGTGAGACTGGAAGTAGTTTTTCTCAGTTCCCGTTACTCCCAACAAAGCTAAATTGGCACTGTATATTATTGATAATAATAAGTAGTGTATAATATTCATAACCAACTCCTGTGATGGGGAGAGAGAATGGGTGTGGGTCAGAACTGAAGAATGAAAATCCTGGGAGCCGTGGGAGGACCGGGAAATCAGGAAGTTGCCGTCCTTTCTCCATACCTTCTCCAGGGTGGAGCCAAGCGTTGATGCTACCTCATGTGTCATCTTAGGAGCAATGAGAAAAACTGCCTATCAAAAGTTAGGCTTAAAAGTCTGCTTTTGGTGGAGGGCCTAAACTACTTAGCTGTATAAAATGTTTTTGTAATTGTTTGAATAAATACAGGGCTTTAAAAATGCTCTTCAGGAATGCTTGTAAACTTCTGTGCTTGGTTTTGTCCCCGTTGCTATCTTCCAGACATCCCACTCCTCGACAAGGAAATGGCTTTTTAACAAGAAGAATCCTCTGGAAATTAGTTTCTGAGGGGGTCCTTGCCACAGCAGCTGCAACAAATTGCAACTGAACTTCAGTCCCAATTGTTTTTTATTGCTAAAAGGATAAGTGACCAAGTGAACACTTGTATGATAGCTTTGCGACAATTTATTAAGTATCAAATTGTAGTGTGTGGTGTTGTCTAACCAGAAGATTAACATTTTCTCTGTGGAGGGAAATTTCTCTCAGACTTTGTACCAGTGCTTAAGCTGAAAGAGTCTGGGGAAGACTTGCCGATCCCAAACTGTCCTGTGGTTAGGCCGACTTAAGGTTTTCCTTCCACTGAGACCTCAGCGCTGGGGCCTGGCCATTGATGTCAGTGCAAGCAGAGTATAACCGGCACAAGGAGACAGACGAAAAGAGAAGTCATGGCACGGCAGTCTAATGCATTCTGATCCGCTCCCCGCTGTGTAAACAAGTCTCCGGGGGGCATTTTCTGAGCAAGTTGGTTTCGAGTAGCAGCATAGCTTTAGAATAGCTCATATTATGCTAACTGTGAAGCATTTTTGGCAGGGTTTTCCAAATGAGTAACACGGAGTCCAGGGAGGTCAAGGAAGGATGGAGCAAAACCTTGAGATGGTACAGGCTACTTCCTTGCGTCTCTGAGCAGGGTTTGGCAGCTGGAAAGGAGTCGCAGGTCTGCTTGCCTTCCCCTCAGCCGTTCTGCTCCAACCCCGGGGTCAGCAGGGAGGATAAGGAAGACTCTGTTCCTTCATTTCTCTGGGGAAGTGACTAGAATGGGAAAGAAGGTGCATCTTTTATTACATGGGAAATAGAAGGTTCTACGTTTTGGTGTTGCACAAATACATACAATGTGCTAAAAAGTGCAAAATTTTGTAAGGATTTCAGAGGTAGGAACTCAGGCTTTCTTAACCTATGTGTTTGTCTATATACATATGAAAATCTTGGTTTAAGGATTATCTGAACAACAGTGGCAGACAGAGATAAATCGTAAATTAAAATGCATTATTATTGTGATTATGATTGAAAATGCATGAGCTTTTTTTATCTTTGGATTTCACTGGAAGTGTAGAAGAAACAACTGGCTGGAGTGCTGAAGTGGGATGGTTATCAGGTGGCTGGAAGAATGAGTTTGAAAATCAAAGTTTCATGTTTAGCTTTGCCCCACTTGCTTTCCTGATTTGCCAAACTGGGAAGCACATATTTGGCCCTGTGCTTGACAGAGACTTTGGATGGCTTTGTTAAAAAACTTTTGTAACGTGTTTAAAGACCTTCATGCATGGAGATGCCTGATAGGCAGATGATGTTCATTTGAAATGCAATGTCTGTTACTGGTGCACTTCAATGAACTCAGGTTATGGAAGGTTTAAGTACCAGGCAGCAAAACTAGAGACACTCCTCAGCTACTGGGAAAGCAGATTCCTAATGAACTTCTTGGGTCAGGTTCCCTCCTTCCCAGGCATGCTGACCTTACTGTACGCTGTCACTTCTGTAGGTTTGGGATTTGGGTTTGGTTTTGTTCATTACAGTCGCAAGGATGGTGCCTTTTCTTAAACACTGTCCTCTTAAGTTATCAATGAAAGATAGATAAGAGAGTCTTTATTACAGGCACACATGTGCACCGCAGGTGTGAAGGGAACTCTTAAACTGTTTATGGGTGCACAAAGCCCTACGAACAAAGAGGGCAGAAAAGAATGTTGTCATTTTAAGGAAAAATATGTTTTAAGGCCCTGTTAAAAATAAAGCCTAAAAGGAATAGCAAATGGGCTGCAGATTGTCTGTGTAACAGGGATATTAGCACTCTGAAAATCTTTCATTTTTCCAAATAGGCATGTACCACAGACAGGCTCGGCTAGCCGAGATACCACTCGACACTGGATGGGGGTACCCACTTTTAGGCTCTTGTCTCAATGAGTTACCCACAAAATCCCCTTCCAATAGGAACAAACAGATGAAGATATCCTGCTTCAAATTGGGTGGGCCACTGTCTTAACTCTGTTTTAAAGGTTTTAGATGAGTAGAAGCCAGTACATATGTTGTACGAACAAGTATGATAGTGGTGTATGAGTTCCAGGTCTGGGGTGCAGTTGTCACTCCTGAATTTGGTGTGACTGAAGTCTGTTTTACAGCTAAAGAGTCAGAACAGAAGTGTCAAGGATGGGGAAAATGAGACAAACCCTGTTATCTTCTGTAACAGCCACATGATGATATCTTCACTTGTTCAGGAACAGCTTTCAGGTGCACTAAGGGATACGTCCGTAATGGTGGTGACAATTTAGTACCTAAAGAAGTGATGTAACTCATTCCCCTCCAGCACTGTTTCCCAGCAGATGCACCAAAAAAATGTGGCCACAGACGCAAGTTCATGCTGCCCAGAAATGCCACGCTTCAGCTCCGTACTCTGCAAAATGTGCTGCCTCATTCATTGCCTGTCTTACCCGCGAGGTGCCACGTGCTTCTGTGCAGAAAGCTATCTCAAAGGTTGGGCCCTGTTTATAGATAGGATGAATTTGAAAGGTATTTATGTACGTAAGTCCCTGAATATTTTCAGTGGGAATTAGGTTCTGCATGCCTTTAGGGAGCGGGATCCTGGCCTTTTCCATGCAGAGAGAAATTCATCTCGGAGGAAATGGTCCGGCTGAGACTCCTTTGCTGGAAAGCAAACTCAGGGAGAAGAAGCCCTCTTGTCTTTTGTCACCTACGTAAGATAGTCTGAATGTGGTCATCAGAATAATGTGTTATTATTACAGAAAACATTAGATCAGAATAATTTATGCTGTTCCCCCAGTGATGAAATAATGATATGGAAGATGGTGATGGATCTGTATCTAAACTACCAGACACAGTTCCTGTGGCCCTTCTCTACAGATTTCAATCTCTATCCAGAGTAACCCTTTTCTTAAAGCTGGGTAATTTTTTTTTCAGTGTAAAACTGGACAAGGATGCAGAGATGTTGCAAGCAGAGCTGTAGCGTTTCTCTTTAATGAGCCTCTTCCTGGCCCACCCTATGTAAAGCAGTTGACACATCATGTGTTGTGCAGCTGGGATGGCTACCCTGGCACATCTATCTGACACATGAACATACTGACTTTGGCCTTTTGGAAGCACCGGACCCATGCTGTTCTCCAGAGATGTGTCTAAGTCATTTCCCAGATACCGTGGATATAGCGGCGGTAGGAGCAAAAGCTGAAGTGGAATTCACTAATTCAGATTTAGCTGATTCTGTGAAAACTGATTGCACAACAGAGACTGACACTCAGTTTCTGGATTTGATTTCCTCTCTTTCCCTGGTTTGACCTCCAGTGCTCCTTCTGGTTGTTGGTCTGTATTCGGGTCTTTAGTTGTAGAGTTTGTGTGTGTGTGTTGGGGGGAGTGGGTGGTGTTTGGGGCGAGGGGGTTGGTGTTTGGGGCTTTTTTAAATGCAAGATTTTTGAGATATCCTGCTTCAAATTTGAATTTTACCCCTTGACCGAAGGGCAGGCCAGTTTCTGTAAGATATCAGCTGGAGGGTTTGAAGGGCTGCTTAGGTGGTGCAAGGCTGAATTTCAGCCAGGGTGATCCATGCTGCTGAAATAGCAAGAGGAGCCATGAACACGGTTCGTGCGCTGGTGGGTAGTACAACACGTGTCTGTGTTACCGCAGGATGGGGAGCTCTGGTGCTGTTGACTTTGCTGGAAGTCTTTGTGCTTGTGTGCTGGGAAAACTTTGACCACTTGTGAGTAAAATTTCACACTGCTTTTACTTTTGATCCCCTTCTGTCCTAAATGACCCTATTGGCAGGAAATTAATTTAACCGGTAGCTACTAGAAGACATTTTGTGAACATTTGCCTCTTCTAAAGTTTATTTTCACAGTATGTTTCACCTGAATATTTTCCAGAACAAAAAACCTCAAATGCTCTGCTGTCCTGATAACATGTGTGAGGCTGAGACTTCCCTCTTGCTTCCAGCCTGCCTCACAAAACACTCCCTTACTACTCAGCCTTAATCATATCTGTATAGATAATATTAAGGTTAATGTTTCAAAAAAGCACTCTTTTACCAGGCTAATGACAGATCAAAATCAAATGACACCATTTCTGGTAATTTACCACTGCTTTTCAAATACTTGTGTAAATGGAGCTATAGCTGAAGTACAGAAAGTTTAAAGAAGCTGAATTGCCAAGGGATAACCTGTTTCATAACTGATCAGTAGACAGGAAAAGTAAGTCAGACTAAATGACCAGCTTTCACAATGCAGGGAGACTATAAGCAAAATTTCACGCAAATCTTTTAGAGACTTATGCTGTTCAACTTATTGGTAAATTGTGTGGAAAATGGGGGATTAGTGAGGCACAGAAGTTTTTAATGAAATATATTCAGAAGAGTAAGAAATTAAATGCACCACAAAGAGTTGCAGCAAATTTCAATATACTGAGCATCTGAGAAATAAAACCCACAGGTAAAATTCCATTTCTATAGGTATAAAGCAATGTGCATGGTATAATGCCACGGCAGCTAGGCACATTACAGTGATAACTACTCCTAAATTAGAGTCACTTTAGCTATCGGTTAATGTTGAACCAGCAGCAGAGAGACAAAAAAAAATAATAATAAAAAAAAAGCCAAGTAGAATATCGGTAACTGAAAGCAAAACAGAGGGCATTTTTACACTACTTTTAAGTTCATGGTGCTGCTCATCCTGAATAACTTTTAAATGGATATAGAAGCAGTCAGGATTAGATGGGGGAAGAGGACAGCAGGGATGATGAGAGAAGCAGAACTGCTTTAACACAGCAGAAATTAAATAGGACTCAACGTCCCAGTTTGGGAAGGGGGGATGCCTGTGGGAGAACAGGAGAGAGAGATATAAACTACTGAAGGGTGAGGAAAAGGTGAGTTGGGAGCAATCACTCAGTATTTGCCTTAGCAGAGGAGCCAAGAGCAGACAGTGTGAAATTATCGGACAGCCAGAAACTAGTTTTTTGTATTGTATAGCTCATTGCCACATGATGCTGTGGGAGCCATATGGAACTGCTCAAACGGAGATGAGACAGACGCAGAGACGAGAGTTTGCACTGGTAGGTACTAAACAGTGGTAAAACTTCCAGCTTCAGATGTGTCTAAGCTGCTGTTTGCTGAAGCTGGGAGAGTTTATCGAGGAGAAATGTGAAATCCTTCTGTACTTGCCTATTTTCTTACTCCTTGGAGTATTTGCAACTAGCAGGAAACTGGCCTGACCTCTTTGCTCTGATGCATTATGGCAACTTTTATGTACATATGTAGTTTATCAATAATTCATTGTTTTTATCAACATAAGCAATATTGATTTCTATTTTATCATATCATATATAACCCAGCTTGATACCTCAACTTATCATGAAACTTAAGCATATGTGGTTAAACGTAAGAATTTGTGGTGTTTACCTCACTTAGGATGTGCATATATAAATATTAGGCTAATATTTAAATATTTTGCTGGACTCTATTCATCTTTGGGTCTGTGACAGTGGGCACTGATTTTTCATATCCTCCCCAATGCCCTTTGAAATCAATGTGAATATTCCTACAAATTTCAGTGTGGGTTTGTTATCCAGAGCGACTTCTAGGCAAAATCTCCAAAGAAATTGCTGCGGCAAATGGAAAACATGACTATAATGAAAAGGAAATGGAAAAACGAAGACATAGACAAAGAGGCTTAGGACAGATTTACAAAGTATGTAGCACGCACAAGTCGGGGGAGACTTTTCAAAGAATTTTGCTACCATTTAGTCAGCTACAGAAGTAAATACTTTCAAAAAAGGGTCAGATTTTCAAGTCATTGATCACTCAGAATGAAGATTTTTGGTTTTGGGGGGTCTTTTTTGCTTTTCTTTGTTACTTCCTCAAGCTTTTTTTTTTGCTCCTGAGTAAATTGTTCCCTCCCAAATTATTATTATACATAGGGCTGAGTATCTTCATACTTTATGGAAACTTCATAAATACATCTTGTAATTTTGTAGTGAGCTTCTATGGTACACTCTCTATAACTCAGTGAATTGACTTCAACTGACCTTCAGAATCCACTTTTTTTTCTGCTCAGACCTCTCAGCCCTTCTGTATGCACAGCTATCTTTGAAGCCAGAGTTCACGATAGACAAGGTCAGCAAACCTGGACGCAACAGCAGAGTAAGTGTCACTTGCTCGCGAGCTCATAGCCGAAGCAGTCAATACTTCCTCCTGCCTCTTGGTGAAGTATGTTCTAAGTTGACAAAATATGCAACCCTGGAAGACAAAAGTGAGATTTTTCTCCTTTAAATACACTCTGTATTTCAGTCATGCATTAATAGAACACTTTACTAGTGCAAATTCTGTTTATTGCTTCTGCTGTTAGAACAACCTTACAGCTTTTTGAAAAGTCTAACATTTTCAAAGTTGATGCAGTTTTGATGGAAACTACTCTCACACCAGGGAAGTTAACAGGGTTGGTTAGCTCCATCTACAAGTATATGCAGACATCCGAGAACAAAGAGCAACTCAGGATTACAGTCAAACAGCCCAAGAATCTCCTACTTAATCTTTCAAATCTATTTGACCAGAGATTTTAGGGAGCCTAAATAAAAGTCAAAGTGTTGTAAGTGCTGGGAGGGTGTCTTTCCTCTGATCTCCCTCGGCATCAAGCAAAAGTGGGAATTCGCAGTCTAAAAATACTGTGTTCCCTCTGCTGCTCCCCCTAGCTGCAGTCTTTCATTACCAGTTCTGATTTAATGAATATCGCTAGTATTAAAAATATTTTAAAACCCTCCTTTGATCTCCTCTTCCACCTGTAAGCTCCCAGCCAGTTGCGAGCCATGGTTAACACATATGTTTAAAATGCTTTGACATTCAAACCCTGATTCCAACCAGCCAGGCTCAGTAAAAGGCCTGTCAGGGCCGCTGCCCCTCCACTGCACTGGAGAGCAAGAAGTGGTGCCTTGTGACTAGTTGATTGACATGATGTGTCTTGTAACATCTATGTCTAGTGCAGTACATGATTGTTGACAGAGGTGACCAAGTGCAGTCTGCTCCCCTCTTTAAAGCAGAAATGTAAAGGAACTTGCTATCCTGAACTTGACTTCTTGTTAAAATCTCTGATTTTGACTCCATTTTTACTGGGAAAAAAATCCCAACTAATGGTGTTTATACTGCTGGTTTTGTGTATATAGCACAGTGGTTACTTGGGCGTGGCATTTTTAATGGGCATGTGATATAGTATTTACAAGAGCCACAAATGCATATTTGCTGGGTTTTTTTTTTGTTTTTTTTTTTTTTTTTCAGCTAATTTGGGGGTGTCAGGTCCCTTTTAGAGTTTTACGTATGTAGCCTGATTTTTCAGTGGGCTTCCAGCTTAGTTACAGGCTGCAGCTGAAAGGCACTGGGTGCTCAGTCACTTTTGAAAATCAGCCCACTTATCTAGATGTCTAAAGAAAGGCCAGGTCACAGCTCCACTCCGTTGTCTATGTCAGTTCTCATTTCAGCACTTAAAAAAATTAATCAAAACCTCCAAATTCTTCCCTCATGTCCTTCCCTCAAGACTGTGGTGTTATGCCTTTTTTTCTGGGTGTTAGACATCCCGTAAAAAAGAATGTATCTCCTCATTGCTCTTGAATGGAGAAGTTCCCAGTCTTTCTAGCCTGCGCACTGTCGGCAACCCAAGCCAACAGGGGTCTGCATGATGTGGTAATAAAAACATTGGTTTGCTGCTTGCATCTTGATGCCGCAGCATTGCTGTTGCTCATAGAAATGCACTGGTGAGACCAATATAGATTTTGGTTTTTTGGAAATTGGTTTTGCAATGACATTTCTCTGCTTAAAAAAAAACAATTTAGAAGTTGTTTTTATGATGTAGAATTTGAAATGGGAACTAGGCACTAAAATTCCCTGGATTTGGAGTAGAATCCCACCTCTTCTTTTCCCAGAGATTTCTGTCTAAGCTTGTCTGAATCGCTTATGATTCAGCAAGACTTCCTATGCAGTTAAAATATTTCTTATTGCCTTCAAAGCATTGTATTACCTGCAAAACATTCTATTATTAGTATTAAAGGGTGCGTAATCAGAAGTTAAACTGAAGTAGAAGAATTGAGTCATTCAAACAATGCTAAGTGCACAAAGTAATGTAGAAAGAGTGGAGATTACCTTCCCAAGATGGTCCACTGCTACGTGAGTGTAAGTTAAAGTGAATGCAGTGAAATTTGCTCCACGAGTCATATTCAATACATGAGTGTCTCATTCAAAAGCGTAAAGGGAAGCACTTGATTCACCCATGAGTGAAAGCTTATCGTTTTTAGACTGCTGATTCATCAGTTATGCTAAACTTTTATGGCATTGATTCCATAAATTTGTCATTGTATGCCACCTGAATTTCCCCATTTATGTGGAAATGCTCGTCTCAGAAACAACTATATGATATTTTAACATTTGGAAGATAACTTAAATCCAAACATTTACACTATGGGAAGCAGAGTATTTTCAGAGAAGAAAGACAAAGATGCAATTAATAAAGAATGTATTAAATGTCATAAAGTTTAATAGGAGGTACACAGCTTGAACATTATACTTCTTAAATCAGTACTGCCTTAAACAGTAGTTTTTCTAAATTTGCCTTAGAAATATTTGTTTTAAAAAGATGCACATCTAACATATTTTCTACTTTTAGAACTCCATTTTTGACAGAGTATTCTGGTTCCAGACTTCCTGTAAACATCAGAACTTAGTGAGTGCTTTTAGTGCTCAACAGAAAACAGAAAAAAATGTAATGGAAACTGCAAGATTTGCCTGGGACTGCTCCATTTTCCCATAAAAATTCTTGGAATAAAAACTTTCTTTTTTTTTTTTTTTAGTCCTTCAATGAAAAAAAATGTGTTATATTCACAATTTGTACAGATTCTAAGCAGAAAAATATCACAATTTATTGCAGATAGGAAGAGTATTTGCTTGTGAACTTGCATTTGCTCTTGAATCATCAGGTTACTGCTGCATTCATGTTCCTTCCTTGTAGGCTTTCACACTCGCTCATCCATCTCTGCGATATTATATTGTTCAATTTAGTAAACTCTGGAGTGTATAGAAGTCTAAGTTCCCAGGACTCTGAATTAGACTGGAACTCAATTCGTCTGACAGTCCTTTGAAACCGGGGCTGTAATTCCCAGTTCATTTAGATACTTAACAATCATTTAACCTCCTCTCTGTATTTGTACTTGCTGACTCGTTGCTTTTTAGGCAGTAGAAGTCAGTCAACCTTCAGATCAGAAGCATGTGGTGCCCCTCCAGCAGACAAACATTTTCCACCAACATTTGAAGAGAATAGAAATCTAAATAAATAACCCCCAAGGTTGAAAAGGGCCTATTCACCAAACATTGGTAAAGTAATTCCACAGGAAAAATAAATGTTCAGCAAAGTGATCTTTCATTTGAAAATTGGATCCAGATTTTACAAACCAAGAAGGGTGAAAAACTGTGTCAAATGCAGGGCAATGTAGTTTGTCTACAAAGTGTGTTGCCACAAGATACTAATACTCTGCTTATGGAGACGTGTGGTCTTGGCAAAAAGTAAACAGTTTGTTTATCAGCGGACTGTTGAAATCACAGTACCATGAACATTATCCTTTGTAATATATACAATTCATGTATATGTACAGGTAGTTCGGAATGGTACAATTCAGGACAGATTTATCTGGCAACACATCATTTTGAAAATGAAGCTTTCTGTTCTTTGAAGAAAGATGGCAAAATCATTATGTCTGGAAGCCAACAACAATAGAACACAAAATGAGACTTTTGGGAAAATCAAGCATTCAGTTCCCTGTTTATCTTTTGAGGAAAAGCGTTTGCTTCCACCATGGAGCTAAGTTTAGTAGTAGAAGTAGTAGTAGGTTATCCAAGCATGGAGGAAAGGAGTGTAGGGACTTAATGGCCAGTTATTCTATTAAAATGCAGTATTGTAATTCTGCTGCCTCTTCAAGCAGCCATGCTTATTTGAAATCCAAGGTTCATTTTCTGAAAAGAAAAATCACTCAAAGCTTATTATAACTTGGAAAACCTCATTCTCCCCAAGTTGCACTGATTTTGTTCCACCTGTGCAAGTCCTCTGAATTGAAGGGAAATTTCAGCAATACAATACTTGTAAGTCTGTGGTATTTAGATCCAAAATCTTTGTGCTCCGGGCTAAGGTGAATTTATGGTGCAATCAACCTAGCAAGTGATTAGTCAGGCTGTGGAAAAAGTTATTCAGAAGGTAACTAAAGCATTTTTACCTTTAAAATCCTTTCAGGATTTTAGCCAAGGACAGAATTTTAGGGATGGAATAGTAAGGAGAATGTCTCTGGCTTTCTCGCTGTAATAGCATATCCTAATTTGGACCAGTATATTATTTTTTACATCATATCTGACTTATATATCTGCACACATATGCATATATATATACTAAGACTATTTATGGTATGTGGATTAAGCAGGAAAGTTATAATTTATTTTCTGGTTGTTACCAATACTCTGACACTAATAGAAATGCTTGTGCAATCTGTAGTACCAGGAAAAGGAAAAATGTCATAAAACGACATTTTCTCAAGAAGTTTTGATAAAGACACAAAACCTTCAGTTCTTGTTAGGGGAAAAAACCTGGAAATCAGGTCTCTTCAAAACTAAATTATTCACAATTCTAAATTTCATTATTCAGTATTATTCACTTCTCAAAGCATAGCGAATTTGCTCTTCTAAATATCTTTTGAAGATAAGTTTGAAGTTTGGAATGAAAGTAAAATTGTTGTGAAACAGGTTTCTTTAAAAATGCTTTCATGTGTATTGTTTTCCAATGTTTAAATTTGGTCAGTTCACAAAGACGATGAGGATGATTTTATTTGTTGGAGATGAAACCTTTCCTGGGATCAGGCTGTGCACTTTTTCTGGTTCACTCATCACCAGTAATAATAATTCTGTGATTGTCTGGTCAAGAATTTTTCTGGTGATGCCCACACTAGAAGAGATTTCCATTATTTAGCTGGATCCAGGTTAACAGGAGTGATAAATGGGGGCAAGTATTTACTGTATTAAGGTCAGTCAGAAACCAGCTGATTCTAGATGGATCTGATGGGACAATTTAATGTAATCCCTTACTTCAGCAACCTGATTTCAGGTGGAAAGGCTAATTAAGACTAAGAGGTTTTGTAGTGCAAAACTACGGTTTCTTAGATTAAAAAAAAACCTGGGATAATAGTTGTGTTTTTCATCTTGGGGAAAAAAAAGTTTAGAGAGAAAAACTTGTTAGCGTGATGCCAAGAAGAAAAAATAGAATTTGCCATCCTCTTTCCCCTGATACTTTTGTCTTTTGCCATCTCTCCCACTTTTGTGGGCTGGGCTTGTATCGCTTCTGTAAGGTAGAGTTCCTTCTGTAGTATCTTCAAAGCAATGGGCACCTTTTAATTTTTGTCTGTCGTAGCCACAGGGCTTCAAGTGGAGAGACACACGGGACTCTTTGGAGAACAGGGCATTCTCTCTACATTAAGACTTTGAGGATAACCAGAAGCAGTAAAAGAATTTCCTGAGCTCTGTTGAATCAGAATATGATTTCTATAGAATTGCAGCTCATCACGCTGCCTCCTGTTTTACGGGAAAGCTAACACAGGTGAGGCTGAAGATGGCTAAAATATATATACACTCTGCCCCAAAGCCTGTTGAAGTTAGCCTCGTGTCAACTGGTTTCAACTTGCAGGGACCACTTTGACTAAGGTCTCTTAAAAGAAATAACCACAGTAATAATAAATGTAACATTGATCTCAGATAGCTATGTCAGAAATCTGGAATGTGAAGTAGAATTTAACTGCTTGGTGCAACTTGACGTATTCCTGTGGAAATCAGTGGGAGATTGCCAATTTTCACCAACAGAAAATCTGGCCCTGCAAATAACTATCTTCTTTTAATTCCTATTGTTCCCGAACTACAATGCCGCAAAACAAACCCGCATTAACTATTCCCTCATGTAGGTGTGTATCTTGGCATATCTGACACAGAACAGTAGTTAGGGGTATCAGCCAACCTTCCATGTCTGGTTTTGTAAAATTGTATGTCAGTTGGAATTGCCATACGAATATGCCTTGTCTTTGTCCTACTCCTCAGCTTTGGAGCCGAATTTTAAAACATGGTTATAATGCTTGTTTGCTTGTATTTGCTGTTTGCTGCTGGTGGTTCTGTCTCACATTCATCATGAAAATGCACTGGGAAACACAGTTGTCAGTTATATAGAATTATTTCTAAACATCTTCCTGCTTGGTAAGGTAAGGATGGGATTTACAAAACAAAGAAATGTCCATTTGACGTGTGGTGTTGCGACTTACTGGTTAAAACTATTAGTGCAGTGTGACATCAGTAGGTTTTCAAACTACATCAAGGAAATATTTATTGACACTGCTGTTTCTGTGGCACTGAGAAATGAGTAAATAGGTGTAAAGGAAAAACTTTTTAAAGTTCTTCTAGGAGAATTTAAAACCCATATTTTCCAACAATGTGAATACGTCTGCATTTGAATGGTAAACCAGAAAGGTTTATAGTGCATATGGTACCTATTTGAATTTTTTAAATGTCTAATTTCTGCTGTGGAAATGGAGGCCAGCTTGAGTTATTTATTGTGGGATGCAGAAGGAAATCACGACCCTTTGCAGGGACACGTTAGAATCCCTGCGCCATTCAGGCAGTTTTCTCCTGTCACACCTACTTAAATTTTCAAAAAGACGCTTTAATGTATTGAGTGTGCTCTGGATCATGCTAGTTCCTGAGCGCTTATGACAGCTTTCAGAGATTGCTGGTGGCTCCCAGTAGATTGTAATTCTAGAAACAGGAGCCTGATGCTAAGCATCACCACCTGTTCTCCATTATTTTCTTTCAGAAGAAAACAATGCAGGGATAAGATTACATACTAATGGAACCTATTTTCACTAAGTAGGTACATTTGGTCACATGTAATTTGGTGGCCCATAAAAGAAAAAAAGAAAATAGTAAGCTGTTTTCAAAAGGGAGAAGCAAATAAAACTTAAATGAAGAGTTTCCTAACTCCGTTAACTAAACCCAATTCTTACATGGCAGGTATACCAATATGCAGTATGTAAGTACATACAGATCCCTTGTAGGAATAGCTGTGTTTTCAATTTGATTTGTTGACATATCCTAAAAGACTTTGGACCTCATTCAGCTCTTTGTAAATCCACTACAGAGCTGGATTTGAACCCTTCTGGCATTTACACTGGAATTCCTATTTTGACTTTGCTTAGAACAATGCCGGTCTTGTCTGTAACTGAGGTTCCTCTGCTGCCTCTCAGTAAAAAACAATTATATATAACATTGTTATAACAATACTTGAAAATGATGTAGTTGTTTGTTACATTCAGTTATCATTTGCCATATGCCAGCATGGTCTCATGTTGTATCTCTGCTATATGTTCATGTGACATACATCTAGATAAGTGAAGAAATTTTAAAAATAAAATCATCGATGCATCTGTGTGTAGGTTTTAGCATGTGCATGTGGTATAGGTAGGTAGTACATTTTTCGAGCATGAAAGTATACATATGTCTCCTCCTCTTGAAATCCTGAACGTGGTAGAATTCATATAGAACCTGTGATAGCCTGGCTTATGGTAGTCACGAGTCCTGGTTATGGATGCAGACCAGACTCTAAACAGTACCCAAATCTACTTCTTAGCACTTTTTGTTGCGGTTTTTCCTTTTGCCAATATCTTATTCCCGAGGCTGTTATAAAAAAAGCACTTTTTAAAAAAAAATGTTTTTTCCTGCTTGTGCTGCTCTGAGAGTTCACATCAGACTGTCGGTAGCCTTTCAGTAGTACTGCTTCTTACAAACTCTTTGGTAAAAAGTGGTGGTTTGTTGTTTTTTTTTTTTTTTTTAAATAATGTTTGTTTTCTGAATTGTGTTAGTTCCTGAATTTTGAAAATGAGATTCAGCAGTTAATTGAAAGGCAGTAAAGGAAGGGTCACTGCACTTTACCCACAGCTGTGCACTTTAGGGTTGGGGAGGTGTTTATTAGCAGTGGGTTTTTTTCTGCATACATGCTCAGGATGTGCCACCTGCCAGTGCAAGCCCCATGCCTGTAGCCGTATAGTTCCAGAGCTCCCTTGGTGGCAGGCACCCTGCTGGGGGACAAGGATAGATTTAACTCCTCCTAAACAATGGTAAAAGTTTTACCAGTCATTCTAGGCCCCTTTTGTTTTGGACAAAACTTAAGTAGAACCTGGAGAACGAAAAGGTTTCTAGACCAGACTTCCCGTGTGATCCGTGGGAAGGCATCCAGAAGAGACCTGTGGAGGAGCACTGAAGTTAGAGCTGACAGTACCTGGTAGAGATCTGCCACCCTTCTCAGCTGAGGCTTCACTACAAACCTGCGGGTCTTTTCTATTTTGCCACAAGCAGCCTGATGTTCAAAGTACAGAGCTCCTGTATTCATTTAGGGCAAAACCTTCAATCAGTAATCCCATCAGTATTGATGGAGTCATGCGTGTACTGGATACTTTGTAGGTACTTAGGTCATTTTCTAGAGTAGGATCGGTGGAGGTTGTATGGAGCAGCCTAAATGTAAGTGCTGTCTTAGCTAATGGAGAAAGGCTTAGGATCAAAAAGCAATCTGGTTTATTCTCTCAGACGTGTTTGTTCTGTAGTATTGAACTGGAGTCTTAACTCTGAAATTGGAACAGCATTTGCTCAGAGGAAGCAGAAAAAGTAGATTTATGGAGTGTTCTACCACTGCTTTTTCTGAATGCAGTAGTGGTTTTTAAAGTATTTTTAGATTTGCAAATGTGTCTAATGACTTAAATATTTATAGGCTTGGTTAGTCTACAAAAGCAGATTATTAAGCTTTGAAAGATTTTAATTTCAGATGTACAAAATAGATTTTTGAGGACATTGTCAGACCATGACATTACTCTCTGCATAGATAAGTAGATGTGGTGTTTCAGAAAAAATTGACACACACAGTCTTAACTTTTCTGTGAGAAAACCAAACTGTTTGTATGCCTCTTTTCAAGACTTTGTCCATGTTGCTCCAAAATAACTTAAAGTGAATGCTTCCAACTAACACATAATTTACATTGTGTAATATTTTTATGCTGTCAAGTCTAGATGACCTGCTCTTCAAATCTTTATTCATGTGCTAAGTCTTTAATTAGTAAATCCATTGTGAAGCCCAGCGAAATCATGGGATTACATATCCCAGGGAGGACTACTCGCATTAGGAAGAGATTGCAAGACCATGCTTTTTTAGTCTCTTGATTTCCTAAGTAAATTAAAACCTTTGTTCTGATTTTGGCTGGGAAAGTGCCTTTGTTGGCCAGCCACAAAATTTCCATTCATTTGCATCGTTTTTTTGTTTGGTTTTTTTTTTTTTTTTCTCACAGAGCAGATAACAGCAGTGCTGGATTGAACATCTAAAGGACTCTGGCAGAGAGGGAGTCTGCACCCGCACAACGAGTGCTGTACAAATAGCTCTGCTGTTATTCATGTAGCTTGCTAATGAAAACAATGATGTGGGAGAGTCATGAACAGAGTTCTGCCTAATGGAGTCTCATTAAAACAACAGTTTGCTGCTTTTCTTTTGAACTTTCAAAAGTCTTTCTTGACTTACACCCGATAGGAATGATAAGGGTACTACTGCACGTTCCTCAGCGATCTGTAACAGGCAGAAGTTTTTCCATTCAGATGTGTGCGTATGTGTATTTACATGAAAGACAGGCCTAAGACACTCATTTCCAAACCAGATGTACTTTGACTTGAAGACTTTAATATAATTAATTTGAATTTTTTGGTATATGGTAAACAACTGTGGCTTAGCCAGGAGTAAAATGAAGCTGACACTGAAAAGAAATGAGGGAAGAAGGTCGGCAAAGGTTTGTATAAATAGCTGGAAGAGGTGCTGGGGAGGATCCAGACAGTTTTATTTTGCTCTTAGCATGCAGTCCCTACTGGCCATCACTCTACAAACAGCTGTGTTTTCTTGGTGTGACAGATTGTAGCACCACTGCTAATGCTGACATTTGTCAGTGCCTTCAATTTTGCTTCACTGAGTTTTAAAATGAGGACTTAAAAATACGGGAAAGAAACAGCGAGGTCAATGATTGCAAAGGGGTGTGTGTAGACAGACTTGGTCCTGTATTTAAAGAAAAATGGGCGAACTGCGTTAGCATGTGCTTCTTCCTTTATTTTTCCAGATCTCATGATCAAGCATGGTAAATCTTGTTAGTGCAAGATGAGAAAAAACGGGAAGATTTGTAGAGGGATGTTTTGGAGCAGAGTGATTATGTTCTGTCAGAATGTGCTAGAAAAATGTCAAAATAGCATTGTAGTTGTATTTGCATGGTCAGTTAATACTCCGAAGTATACAGATGCCTAACTGATGAGCAGTACTTTTATGATACCGCTTGCTGAGGGCCTTCTCTCAGTATCAAAACTAGTATCAGTGATCCCAATGCTCTTTTACACATTCAACCTGTAGGCTTCAGCATGATTGCATTGGTTTAATTGAGAAAAAAATCTCTTCTATTGACTACACCTGGATAAAGATCCTTAAATTAGATGAAATGTTTGTAAGTACACTATGTGCCATCTAAAACTTAAGCTAAGTATTAAGTAATTCATATGCTCTATTGTTGCAGCTCAAGATAGCCTGATACCTTCAAACCAAAAATTTTGACTGATTATTTTAATTATACTGATGAAAACGTTTATCTTCCCTTTAGTGACAAAGCTTATCTCCGTAAAATGTATACCCTAATTGTTAAGCCTTTAAGGTAGAGCACTGCCTTGCCTTTGGGCCAAGTCCTGAAGCGTCATATTTAGATGAGGTTCTGTTGATTTAAATGCAAACAGTGCACCAAGGGGACCAAATGCAGATTTTCAGGAATAAAACCAGTTTGCTACGCACCGTGCCTATATATGTCCAAAAAAAAAAAAAAAAATTAGTTTGTAGCGGCGTAACTCTAGTATGGCTTCAGAGAGTCCAGGCTTTGGAGTGGGATTTACAGGAGTGTTCAGAGCAGCAGGTTCCCACAGCAAGAACTGGGACTCTGTAGCAGTTCTTCCTTCCCCTGCAGGCATTGGGGATGGAGTGAGTCATTCCTCTTTCCTTTAGCTTTTGCATCTGCACGCAGCATGTCGGGCATTAGCACCCCTAAAGCAGGCTGCAGTCAAAGCTGGTTGCTTCGGTCCCACTGATACCAGGGAAAATGAATAGCAATGACAATGGCATTTCAGTGTTTCCAGGGAGGGGTATTTCTATTCATACTCATCTGGACAGGGGTCAAAACGTGAAATCATAGCAGCAAAGCACTACAGAGGTCTTGTACTCTCTCCTCTCTTCCCTTCCTATGCACATAGGAAAGATGGCAAGAGATTGACTAATGAAATGATGGCAAAACCTGATGTTTAGCTCCTCTCCACTATATTGTGGTGACCATGACTCCCAGGAAGCTAAATACCTGAATTAATGAAGTAGCAAGTAGCTGGAAGGTTGTGTCCCAGTGCCTCAGTTTTGAGAGAGCCTTTTAGTAGGCAACGTGCTGTTTGCTCCTGTCCCATATGATCCTTTGAATTGATTTCAAGGAAACACACCAAATTTAGGAACTGCTCTAACGTTTTAACCCTTGTTACACTATGCGCTCATTTTCCTACCTGGGAGAAACTTCTGAAACCAGTGGGAATTGTGCCTGTTTCGGGACTGTGTGGTCTGTAGGAAAGGCTGCATTTTGTGTGTGTTTTCACAAAACATGCAAACACTTAGGTGAATTAAGACACTTGGATATGCAAAGAGCTGTCTAGTGGTTTTTGCAGCTCTTTGAGCGGAGTAGGTGTGTAACCACCACTGACGTAACTGTTGGTTCTGTGCAGGCAGAGCGAAATCCTCAAGTCTGAGTGCTGTTGTTAAAGACATGGCGCAAAGGGCAGCTTGCTAGGGAAATGTGCTGTGTCACTTGTTTCGAGTGCAAAGTATTCTGTGCAGTCCTGTCTCCTGGAGAATTTGAAGAGCAGGAAAATGAAATGAAATTGGTTGACTTGGGAAATACCCTCTCATGACTGAGGAAAGCCAGCTAGTGGTACTTCATTACTTTTCTGTGATGAAGTACTTTTCATTCATGTCAGTCTAGTCTGCTTTTCTGCCTTCTTGAGCTGTAACTAGGAAAATAATCCTGTTGGCTAAGAGGTGACTCATGTTTTGTGTACAGTAAACTGTTACAAATATGCTTATGTTCTCACACGCATAAACAAATAACATCAAGCATTTAAATAATTCCACTGCTGCTAGTTGAACTACCCAAGACTTAATTATAAATATTTTTAATCTGTCTAATTGAAACTTCCTCTTTTCTGTTTTTTTTTTTTTTCTTTTTTGGGATTGGCATGTGAAGTACAGGGAAAGCAATAAATCACATCTTTACATCTTCCAGGAAACACTCTAGTAAAAAGGTAAGGAAGGAGATTTTCCTTTGCTGTAATCACATAGCCATCATCAATGGTTGTTTTCAGCATGGAGTTTAAAGGAGAGCTCTGCATACATCCACGCTCTAAGAATTGTTTGGCAGTTGTTAAATAGGCTGGATAAGTTCATCTGTAAAATATGCTTCAGGCAATCAATTTCTTTATGTAATATATGCTTCCATGAGTAGGACTAGAAAGTAGGACTACAGTTTTTCATACTTTGCTGGTAAATGTGGCCACCTTGATTTGTGTTTATATCCCTGTATAGAGGAGATAATTGTTAAAGAGATATTAACTTATATTTAGCACATCTGAAAGGAAGGGTACAGTTCAGAAAAAGGAAAGAATCATATAGTTAAATGGATAAGGATTGAAGACAATTAATTGTGTACTGTGAACTTCTTATGTGGCCTTGGCATAGCCAAGCCATTTAATCTCCACTACCTTGGGTCCATCTGTTTAAAAGAAAAAAGAAAGAAGAAATTAAAAAAAAAAAAAGGCTGCAAACAAAACCAAGCCAACCAAACAAAACCAAGCCAACCAACCAAAACCCTTAAAATATTTTCTGCCCTTGTTTGGTCTTGCTTATGTAGACTACTAGCAGTTAAAGAACTGATCATGCAAAATTATAAGAAAGCATAGCACCTAGACACTGCCTCTGGGTATGGTTTTAATGCAAATAACACCAACGAGGAGTTCAGATATGGGTTGACTATGTGTTTGCACTCAGGGGCATCTAAATGCAAAAAATGCTTGCTAATGAAGCATGCAGTACCCTGGAGAATCCAACTCATGCAGAATAAAAGTTGTCAAGAAGGTGGTGCAATATTACCATGGTTCCTGTTTCTTTGGCTTTCCTAACAAGTATCAGATATACACGGAAGTTTTCATTACAATAAAGTTGCGTGAACTAAAGAACAGTATCAGGTTGCTGCATCTGGCTTAGCTTTAGAAGTGGAAATACAGTAATGGGATAAACGAAAGGGCCACCCACTATAAAGTGTGGGTGACCAGTATAAGGGAAAAAAAAATATCTTTGATGGATATTTATTCCAAAGACTGTTACAAAGAAACTGCTCTCAGACTGATGTAGTGCCAAACATAGAGGATTAAACTTTTTAATGACCTTTTGTTGATCAACATCCAAGACATCTAGGAACAAAGAAGAGATTCCGTAACTCCACATAAAGAATATTATTTTCAGACAAGAAGAGAGTGCTTGAAAACATAAGTCCAGAATATATGCTAAAACATAGCAGGGAAGAGGATAAATACAAGTCTCAGCTGCAGAACAGCTTATTTTGAGGGTGGAGAACAGATTTACAGTTAATTCAATGTTAAATGCCAGAATTCTAGGTAATTGCATGCTGACAAAGACTAGAATAGGAAATGTCCATTTTGGCTTGATTCAGATATTGCATAGGATTGTTCCTGTTTCTTTGGGCTTTTTTTTTTTTTTTTTTTAACCTTGATCAAGAAATGACTGTCCTCTGTAGGTAATGGACCCGAGTCTGGATTTTTTTAACTCTTTTTTTTCCTCTTATTTCTATGACATTACTTGTTTTCTCTATGAATTAGATATTTTGGAAATCCTGTTGTCCTGTCTCTTCTGTGTTACGGTCGCTAGGCAAGACACTTGCACTGAGGCAAGCCTTGCTTGAAAATGGAAAGGGGCCCATAAGGTTGAGAAGAGGGTGTAGTCAGAGTACATCGTCTGGAATGAAAGATGGTCCCTCGGTGGCTATTGCAGACTGAAACTAAGAGCAGTCCCTACTAACACAGGGGCTGCAGAGATAAACGTAGTCTGAAGCCACCCTGTTCTTGCCTCCTGGACTGCATGTGCTGAGCTGTCTCTTCTGAGAATTGGGGCCTGGGTTTGTTTGAATTAATAGTGAAGTCATTACACTATGTAAATATGTTAGTGTTCATCTGGTTTTACTCACAAGTTATGCTTGCCTCGCTGTGTTGTTCCTGTTTTCTTGTTTGTGCAAAATTAACCAGGAGCATTTTAAAAGAAAAGGGAAGAAAGGGTAAATAGTGTTGAAACCTTGATTGCTAGGTTATTTACCACAGGCTGGAGTTGGGTAGGGAGCTCTAACTTAATCCTGTAATAAGAGTACAGTGATTTTTTTAATGATGCTGTTAGGTGTCCTTTCCTTTTCTGCTATCTTTGGCCTCCTTTGAGTAAAGTGTGATAATTTGCCTTAATAGCCCAGTATTATATTTTTTCCTTTTACTCTTACTGAGGAGTCAGCTGGCAATATGAGTCTAACCACTTCACAGAGGTTGCCTGTGCCCTCAGGGGGCTGTGATCAAGCCCTTTCCCAGGACAGCTGCTCTTTTACAGGTAGTCCCACTGCATGAGCACTGCTGGCTCCTCGTACAAGCATAGCTGCTCCTAGAATGAGTCAGGAGAGGAGCTGCGCTCTTGTATTGTAATTCTGCCTGTTGTTATGAAGGGGAAAGCCCCAAGTTACATTATTGACTTGTCCTGTTTCTCAGTCTCAGAACAAACGTAAGAAGTGAAGAAATATAATTCCCCCCCCCTTTTTTTTTTCCTTAAAACTCACAAACTTCTGTGGCCGCATCTTTGAATTCTATGGTGCATGAGACTGGAGAGTGGGAGCTGGCGTAGGTGTCCCGGCGTTGTTTGTTTGTTCTGATATTAAAGCTGGGCTGACTGATTTTAATGCTCAGTAGGTGCTTTGGAGTTCAAAGGACTTGTTCGCTCTCAGTTCCCCTTGCAATGGATCAGTCACAGCCATCACGTTGCAGAGGGGCTCATGTGGAGCAGGAAAAGAGGGAAGGTGTTTTGAATATCAGATGACAGTGGTGGTTTCTAATACATAGAGAAAGAACTGGGGATTGAAAGAGGCGTATGAGCCAGGTGTTCTCACATAAGTGACCATCAGGGAGACAAACAATAATGCTGACATTCGGTAACAATGTTAGATTGCAGTCAGTGGTCTGCTGAGATGGAGACTGTGGTTCATCCTTCTCAGACATATGGCATCTGGCTGTCTCTAGAGCTGACACGAACTCATGTTTTCAGGGCTGTCCTTTTAAACATGAGGGCCAGAGAAACTGCATTTTGAAAACTAGTGTCTTAAATGCTTTGCATTCTGCAATGCAAAGCGTATTCTGCAAGGAATACCTTAGAGTCATTTCCAGGGTGAGGACTGCAGACGTTGCACGAATGTTTATAATGTGGAAGTGTTCTCTCTCCAGGCGCTGTAGCGGACAAAGGGAGTTTTTGCACTGGCTTCAGTAAGACAGTTTTTCTCCCTTGCTTTTTCTAGATTTTGTGAATGTTTAAAAGCAAAGGAAGTTTATTGCCTTGGTAGCTATACTACCGAAGGTAAAGCTGTCATCTCATTTTTCTTGCTGTGAATACATGGTTGCAGAGATGGTTCCCTATAAAAGCTCCACCTTGAAAGTGTGCCATGATTTGGGCGTGTTCAGACCCAGGTGTTAGAACAGTAACTTACTGCCAGTTCCCAGCAGTGTTACTCTACTCCCAACCACAGTATGTGCTATCTACCTGTGGTTTTATGCTTAGTGCTTTGTGAGCCATAGGATCTGCTAGCGGTTTCCATCTGGATAGTATTCTTAGATTAATAAAATACTCCATACTTCTAGAATCAATAGATCCAGAGAGAAAACTGGTTTTGGCAACCCACTGTTCATCCATCGCAGTAAACATGTTGATCAAAAAGCCAGAAGAATCTTACTCTGGAACAGATGATAAATAGCCAATTAGAGACAAAACTAAAAAGCAAAACCATCAGAAAAGGGGTGGGGAAAAGACAGAGATAAAAGGGCAAGAAGAGTCTGCTGAAAAGGCTGGACATAGAACAAAGTGCGTGTTAACAAACCTTTATTCTTCGAGCAGTCTTTGGTGATGCATTCGAAAATGACATAAAATCAAGACCTAGAGGCTTCCTGTCACATTGATTTAGTACTACATTGTTGACTTCAAAGATTACCTAACATTGTTTTGAAGCTCTCTGTTGTAATGCTGCTGCTGGTAGTTCACCAGACAACATGAATCATACACATTGAGACAAAGTCCATAAAATTTGGGGCCAAACTGACTGTACCCCAAACTTTTGAACCTTCTTTAATCATGTCTTATGTAAGGTGCCAGTTCTGTAGAGCAGGAAGCCTCCTTCAAAATCAAGCAGTGTAGGAGGCTCATGGTCTCTCCAAAGAAGGAAGCACTGCTGTGTAATCCCATGGTCACGGTACACAGTAGGGAGGGAAAACTTGAGCACCTGTGTATGCACAGTGTGCGTGGGGTGGGAAACACGGTATGCTTCCTTTGAAATGACAGGATTCAGCAGAGTGACACCACTATGGATCTAAGGTTGATAATTTGCCTTAAATGTGTGAGAGAACAGGAAGACCCATAGCTGTGCGGCCTTGGGAACTACAATGTATATGCTGCATCTTGGTGATAGTTTTATGCTGTTCTGTGGTATAAACAACATACACCTGCGCATATTTTGGGCACAGCGTGCTGCCCTTTAAGTCATTTGGAAATATAACTCATTCCAGGTTTTGCCTAGGTGAGGAATTGAAGGTGAATCAAGTTGAATAAACTTGTAAGGTGGATTACTTTAAGTGCCTTAAACCTTTGAGTTTATACTTTCCTAACAGGTGTAAAATGCACTAAATGAAGGCCAATTTAATTCAGATAATAGAATATCCAGGAATTTAACTGATCCACTTCCAGTCTTTCAGTTTACCCTATCTGTGTGTCCTCCTGCAGCCAAGGTCAGCTTTAAACAGACGCTACCTCCTGCCAGTAGGACACAAAATATAGGTAGTTCTGTAAGAAAAGGTGTTGAATTGTAAGCTGTTGAATAAGAGGTTCTGCTGTAGGCCTAAAATGCTCGTTGAAATCCACCATGTGGGCCAGGAGATCACATAGGGTCACAATATGAATGATACTTCAGACGGGAAAAGTCTTTGGAGATTTTCTCTCTGTCCTGGAAGAGGCACCACTGGCTCTGGCTAGCTCTGTGTGCAACAGGGCAGCACAGCTCCCGTGTTTATTTTAAGGTGTTTGACTCTCTTTCTGCCAAATACAGCTACATGCTCCCCCTAAGCACAGCTCCCCATGCAACTGCCTACCGCTTGCAGAATTGGAAGTTGTTTTCCGTGGCATTTTTGTTGGGAAGAGGAAAGTCGGAGTCGGGAACCGCAGGAGTCCTGCAGCCTTGTCAGTTCAGAGGGACGTCAGTGAGGTTTGTTTTTTGGTTGTTAAGATCTGAGTTTTCTTTGGCTCTAGCGAATCATGAGAGCTGGACTACTGCATGTTTTAGAAATGTTCTTTCCCTGGTGGTGTAGCAGTGGATTGAGTATTACTTTGAAACATGAATATTTATTGTCTTAATAATGCAGGCTTCTGGGGCTATTAGCCACACAGTTTGAAGGAATGATCTTTGGAGGTTGCAGTATACATCTCCACGATGTAGCACTCTGTGAATCAGACCTCATGAACAGCAGTGTTGTTTTAAGTTGAAGAGTTAAATATAAGTTATTGCTAGAAGAAAGTGCCTGTGCTTAATCTAGAGGCGGAATATGGTGCTTTACTCTCTCAGTCTGGCAGACAAGTGGGTCAGAGACAAGAAGGAGGCTTGGTGAGAAAAATTGAATCATTAAACTTGTCATGGCAACTGAATGGAGTAAATCTGTTTCATTGCAACTACTGTGAGGTTTTGCTTTCAGGAACGGTCTGTGCCACAGCAGTCACTGAGAGTTGAGAGTTTCTGGTGAGATCAGTCTGAGACAGGATCCATGTCTGGAGCTGTCTGAGAGCACAGCATGATTTCCTCCGTGGGATAAATTAACCATGGCTTTCTGCTTGTGCACAGTGAGATCCCTCGCTATCATCTATGCTTGTGTTGAGCTAAGAATAGAAAAAAGCAACATCAGCAGTGCTGTGGGAAAACTGCATTGCTCCAGATGGCTGCTGATAAACTCTTTTCTCGCTTGGGATTAAAAACAAAATAGTAGTAAATGATGGTCATTTCCCATCCACATCTGAATTTACATGTTTGCTTAACAGCTAAGAGAAAGCTAGGCTAAAGTTTGTCATTTAAACATGAATTTGTCTGAATACACTTGAAATGCTATCAGAAAGTAGTTTAATTGCCTTGAGGGGAAAAACATAACCCACAAAGAGTTCAGGGTTTGTTTGTTTGTTAAAAAGCTTTAACTTCCTCCTTTCCCCCCTCCATTTTGCTTTATCACATTTATGCGGTTCTGAATGAAGAGCTCTTACTTCCATTGTTACAAAGGTTTGTGTCCTGTGAGATCATGTTAGGTCTTCTTGACTTTCACAGAGAGGATCTTCATTCTGTCTCCAAAGAGGTGGGTGGGACAAATCCCATGTGTGGTGTATTCATCTAGCTCTACAGGCCACATGTTGCATGCAACTGTCCCACCAATGTTGATCAGCTAAAAGCCAAAACAAATTGGAGATCCCAACTCAGAATCAGGCCCAACCAAGGAGCCAAACAATGACTTGCATTCTTTCTAATTAGTCTTGACAGCAGGCTATTTAGTTAAAGCATATGCTTGCATTTTCTAATTTATTGGCATACTTTTACATTGGATTAACTAATTCTTCAGAGAGCGAGAGAAAAGCAAAAGCAGACTTGGCACCCCTGTGGCTACTTTCATATGTTTGCTCTTTGGGGACCAAGTTCTTGCTCAGTAAGATAGCTCTGTCCTGTCTAAAGCAGGACAGGAAGGAGAGGCTCTCACCATGATGAGCCCGTTGGTTGCTTCATCGTGCCTGATGGCTGTGGAATATTAAGCAATATGCACAGTCCTGAGACTAAAGGGCAAACAAGCTCTATTGTTGATCTCTTATGTGGAGGGTGGAAACTCTGTCCTCTTTCCTATAGTTAAGCCAGTTTTGATCATCTAGTTAGCACACTGGCTGTAGAGAGGTCAGCTTTCATCTACTTTACAGACATTATTTTAAAATTTATAAAAGTATAATTAATTGAAATAGAGAAAATAATCTATTTTTCCTTAAGTAACAAGTGAGTAATAGACCGAGTTGCAGTACCAATTAGTTTGCGGTAAGCTGTCCCACAGGCATGGTGTGAATATAAAAGATTATATAGGTGTGATATAAAAGAGTAGTCTGTTGACAGCAGAAAAAGACATTTCTGCTGGATGTGATAGTATAACCTAGTGGCACAGGTGTTTGCGTAGGGTATTAATAATTAGGGATTCTGTGTGTACAAGACTGTGAGCAGTAGCCTAAATTTGATTTCTAACACACTGGTACCTAGGAAGCACGACCATTCCTGGGATAATGTATGTGTCCATTTTCTTAAGCCACTCGTCTCACCTTTGCCATAGCTACTGCCTCTTTGCCAGGTGAGAGAGTGATGAAGGATTGACCTGGATAGCTCTACAGTACTCTTACTTTCCAGCTGTACAACTGTCTGTGACTTTTCTCCTGTTCTTCAGCTCAGTCCCCAGTACCATCACAGGATGATTGTATGAGTCAGAAGCTGGCCATGTGTCCAGTACAGTAACCGCAGTGATACTGTCAGTTATGTGGTACATTAGACTTTAGTTCGTGTCTTGAGTGCTGCTCAGCATCCACAGTAAAAGGGTAATGAATAACCTCCATGCTGTTTCTTCTGCTGGGAGTGGTAGTAGCCATGATCTCCTGCCAGGACCGACTCCGCACTTGGACTTTATGATGTGGTTAAAAAAAAAAAAGTGAACTGCTTCTGGGAGAGTCACTACTGATATCAGTTCCATCAAATCACTTATTTAGGCATAGCTCCTCTCAGCGTTGAAGGTGGGTCTGAAGCTGGCAGTGTCTAGGACTGCTTGTGCTGGATAAGTGATGACACAGCCTAGGTAAAATATGCCAGTGGCTTTTCCTGCCTTTCTCTGACATAGTTAGCTAGTACAGCATGGAGTAGCTTCAGCATAAAAACAAACGCGACATCATAATATGAGCAAACGAGAGCCTGGTGACTAAGACACTGGCTGAGAATATTGTCTTCAAGTATTTGCTGGAGGCCATGCTGAAATTCAAGCCCTTATCTCCCAAAGCTCAATAAAGCGTGTCTGCGATCAGTCTGCTCGCTCACCCTTCAGCACATTACAGCGTCTGTGTTTATTACTCTCCCCCTGGAGTGCTTCTCCATTACGGTTTATAGTGCCAGACAGAGAGACTCGGACTGACTGACTCCGTAACACAACAGTCCCACCACTTAGTGTTGCTCCAGCTTGCAGTGAAACTCTGTGGTTCAGGATGACCATATGAAATATGCGGGACAGTAAATGACTCCAGCAAAAATATCAAGAAAACCTCATTGCACCAAGAAAAGGTGGTGTTAGATCTCCTCTGCCAAAAGGGGGAGACAAAGGTAGAAATAAACCTCACTCCTGCATGCTCCTCAAATCAAGGGAATGGCATTAGCCACTTAGTCACAAAGGTTACATAGTCAGTCCCTTCCTCAGCCTCCCGGTGAAGTTAGTACAAAAGGAAGAGCCTCAGTGGTACTCCTGGAAGGACATGTTCAACTATAAACCCCCCCAACTTTTCTCCTCTATTATCTGCATCGTTTTCATTGAGTATTTCTATCATGTGCTCTTGGCATTTTGAATATAAATTCAGGAAGGGCAGGAATGGACATTCATAGTCTCTTGCTCTCAAAAGAAAAGTTTAACATTCACGTATTGCTAGGAGCTGGCTGGCAAAGGTTAGTCTTGGTGGACTGATGCAGGGGACATCCTGGCACAGTATGAGCTGCAGCCATTTAAATATCTAGCCTGAATCCTCCAACATTGCAAAAAATGCAGTACATTTTTGCTGTACATTTTTGGATATGAATTATTCAAGGATACAAAAGTAATTGGAATGACTGAGGAGAAAACATCTCAGCAAGCAATGCTCTTAATCAGACAACACATTCTGAAAATGCGACTCATTATCACAGGCAAATCTAGTTTATGTCATGCTACGGATGACTTGATCGCCTGTAATCTGGGCTAAAAAAAATAAATAAGATTGTTTAAATGCAGCTTCAGGGAGTGCTACATATTTTATCTCGGTTTCATCTGGTTTCCCATAATATCAAAGCTGTGTTTAGTGGATAGAGATTTACGACCAGAAAATGATATGTATAGCTGAAGAATGTGAAGGGATGATCTGCCTTGTAGAATTAGTTATCATTGCTGGGGAAGTAGAGCTGGTTTACAGCTTGCATTTTCCCTCTCCATCTGGGATTGATTTGTGTCTTTGTGTTGTATATAGGAAATGTTCTCTGCAATTCTCTGAACATAAAGACTGTGTTTCAGGCACTGCGGTGTAAGAGATTTTGAAAACCTTGACTCACGCATAGACAATTGTTAGCATGTACATTTTTACAAGTATGTTTTCTTTATCTTGTATTTTAAAATATATATACATATTTATACATAAATTGGCTCTGCTGCTGCCAACATTGGGACAGTTGTGAACATATTTTCCTTGCTGTTAGCCAAGGCAATGTACGCACTATATTATTTTGTTTTATTTTTGTGTTTTAATAGAAATTACTTTGCTGAGAGCAGGAGTTATTCCAATGAGTGTCTAGTGACTAGGAGACAGACACAAGGCTATGAAGGCATTTTTGTTTCCAGCTCTCTGTGATTGATAGCTAGGATATCAAATGGATGGTGGTTTTGGAAGAAAGATCAAGGCAACTGATGGCATCAGGCATTTGCAAGAGCGTTTTTCATATAGCTGGCTGGCAGCTGGTCTTTCAGGGTTTTGAATGGTCTTGCCAGTTGCTATCTGAGCTACATGTAACAGAAAATTATTTTTTGATGTGCTGCTGTCATTTGCCTTAGATAGGTCAATGTTTTGGCTTATGTTTTAATTTCAAAAGTGTCAACTTTATTTAGGATGGGGCTCTAGAGTCAGACTAAAGGCTGAGTAATGTCACTTTTGTTGACAATTTTTAATGTTGAAATTGTCTTTGGTTACTTTTATCATTCTTAAAGACAGAGCTGAGAGTCGGCAATTAGATGCATATCTTAAAATATCTTTTACATGTCACTCACTCTAAAAGCCAAAAGTAAACCAGACACTAGATATGGTATGTGAGAGCATTCATTAGCACCATTCAGGATCAGGGAACTCTTTTTTTAAAAGCTATTTGAGGAACCAAAAGAAAACTGCAAGTAGGCTTCTTGCTGACAAGTTGCAGGTGTATACCACATGCCCATATTGGAAAAAAGATGCGGTTATGAAGGTCTTGATGACAGACAAGGGTCTAAAATGCCTTCATCTCCAGGTTTTAGCTAGTTCATCTGTTTTTTATTTGCATTTCCCCCAGCTAGCATTGTTAGTATTTTCCAGACTCAGTATAACCGTGCACAGGTCTATATAAAATCACTTTTCTGCATTGTAAGATCCTTAGTTTAGTAAGGTCTCATTTAAGTCAGGGAAGCCTCACTTTTAAGGTCAGTATATCATAAATTGTAAGTCAGTGTTAATGATTTCTTGCTGGAAAAATGAGGGAAAGGAGTGATGAGATTGAGGGCCGAGCACCTCAGTAACTCTTTGCTAGAATAGGTAGAACCCACTTGTGCCTTAAGAGTACCAAACAGGTGAGTGTTTGCTACTCCTGGCTAAAAGATCTGGCCGCCTTTGGTGTTCATCTTCTCGAGGATGAACTCAAGAGGAAATGTTTATTCTTAAGGGAGAAAGACTTACACATACGTCAGGTTACTCCAAACAGCTGCACTCTGGAATCATTCTTCAAAGATGCATATTCAGAGGGCAGAAGTAATAGGGCAGCAGCACTTGGGAAATATCCACCCTGCACTTTTGGTACTGTGAAGTAATTTTGACAAAGAAAACAACTAATGAAATCACATGGGAAATGGCATGGCTCCCCCTCGCACTAACGGCACTAGAGAAACTTGTTTTATTATCAGACCTCTTGTTTCTTCTGCGATTCTCAAGAGAATGGCACAAAGACAGAGAAACAAGAAGTTCTCCATCTAAAAGAACAATTTGCAGAGCAAATTCTCAACAGCCTCCAAATTTTTCTTTTCTGAGAACAATATAATCAAGACTTGATTTAAAATATTATTAGAAAAGTAGTCAGCCTGCATTGAAAATTAGTCAGTTGGGCTTTTTGTTTGTGGTGGTTAATTAATTGCAAGCGTCATTCTGAAAACAGTAAAAGCAGTACTTTGATTTATTTAAAATGCTGGAGAAAATTAGTTGAGGAAGCATAAACATAATTTCCCAGGCAGTCCCCAAAATTTAGTCTCATCTTTTTATCTAAACAAATTCCTCAAGTATAATTTTGAAGAATGAAAAAAATCTATGATTAATTTAATAGGCAGTAAAATTAGATGCAGACAGAGAGCAGACTGTGTGGGAGTCCGCAGAAAGGATCCTGGAATGTGGCAGTGTGTGTTGTTATGTCTCCTTAAAGCATCAAGTCTTTTCCTTTTGTAGGAATAAACTTTTCATTCTCTCTTTTTATGGGAGAATACATTGCTTTCACACCCTTTTTTTAAAAAAAGTCATTTTTCCTGTAAGATACTGCTGAGTTTGATGAATATAGGAGAATAGTATACACGTATCTCTGCTTGCAGGGAAATATATGTGCAAGACAGTTTGTGCTCTATAATACATGTCATGCTGCACAACCTAGGGTGGTGTTTAGCAGGTGGCAAGTCTAAGGCGTATACTAAATCCATAAGTGAAGTAATGGTTATCAAAGGAAAAAGCTGACCAGTGATGTTTGTTCACTTCCAAGGAGTCCAACTGGTGTGGGCTCATGCAATTGCAAAGGAGCTTCTACCAATGTGGTGTAGATGTTCACTGGCAGAACACTGAACTTATCCATCAGTGTGTTTGACAACTATCAAAGGAAAATGCCTCTTTGGACTTTAAATTAAAATGATACCTATTGCAGGCTGTGTTTCAGGATTTTTATGAACTGAGAGGAGTCTTATGGCTCCATTTATTTTTTCACTGGGGAGTTTTAAGCTCTTGTCTATGAATCAGAGGCCTGAACCCACAAAAATGTGAGTTCTCTTGTGTCAACATATGTTTGAGGCAAGAAAAGATGAAACCACCAGGGAGGTGGTTGTATCTCCCTGATTCTTGAAGCAGATACATCTTCAGCAGCAGCATGAGCTTATATGGATGCAGTGAAGCATCTCTACCTGCATCTTCTGGCCCCAGTGAATGGTACCTCAACTTTTAGTTTCTTGGTTTGTTTGGGGGTTTTGTTGGTGGTGTTTTGTTGTTGGTTTTGGGGTTTTTTTTGTTGTTTGGGTTTTGTTTTTATTTTTATCGGGCTGCATACACACCTTGTACAAAGGAGTGCTTCACTGTAATCCTTTCTTTTACCCATCAGGCCTACCCTTGCACCAATGATAAGGAGTGCGAAGTTGGGCGATACTGTCATAGTCCTCATCAAGCAGCGTCTGCGTGCATGATGTGTCGGAGGAAGAAGAAGCGTTGCCACAGAGACGGCATGTGCTGCCCTGGGAACCGCTGCAACAATGGTACGTCAGTCATTTCTTGGTTTTCATACATAAAATCAGCATTTTGATAGCATCTGTTTCTCTGCATCTTCCCTGCAACAGTGACTGTGCTTCTTTTTCTAAACCAAGAAAACTTCATTTTCTACTTCATTCTGCTCCACTTCTTTTTCTTTAATAGTATTCCTATGTTTAAGGTTTGTGTACTACCAGACTTTTTCCCGTTTTGGGGTGGGGAAACCCAAAAATGCTGCTGCTGCTGACTGGAATCACAGCACTACATTCAGTGTGGTTTGATTCACTGGAAGACTGCACAGAACCTGTATTTTTAAGGAAGCAAAAGACTTAATGAATCCTTGATCTTCTCTCCCTTGGGAGCATTATAACCGTAGTGTTTGCGTTCCCATACTCTCCTCTGGGGAGAGAGATGTCTATGAGGCAGTCTCCAGGTGCTCAGACCATAAAGCCAGAGTGACGGCGAGACTGTCTGACAGTAAGTGAAGCAGAACTGCGGTAAAGTTAGGTGCCGGGGATCAGGTGTCATTAGAGCTGAGCATCACTGAGGCCAAGCCCCAGCACTTTTATGGTCATGGTCCTGATCCTGGTGTGTATATGTCTCTTGGCTGCTTTTCCTCTTGTTCAAATCTTTGACTGTCTTTTCGTCACAGGCATTTGCATACCAGTAACTGAAAGCATCCTTACACCTCACATCCCTGCTCTAGAAGGGCCCCGCAACAAAAAGAACAGTCATTATACTAGCAAGGATTTGGGATGGCAAAACCTAGGGAGGCAACGCTCCAAGCTGTCGCACATAAAAGGTAAGATTTGCACTACACTGCTTTGTTCCTTCATGTTATGAATCATGTTATTGCTGTTAAGGTACAGCAATGCAAACCAGAAATAGGCAGTAATTTCACAGGGAGTGAATGTCTATGGTGAGAATTCACAGGGTGACTCAAAAAGTGATGTAACATCAACCGACAGTTCCTGTGATTGAAATAGCATCTGCCTTCTTCTCTGTATGGACTGACAATCCGTTTTTCAGTTGTACAAGATTGCACACATCCTCCTTTTGTAACAGTCATGTAATTAAGCATTTGTAATTCTGCTTACAATCCTATAGATGAATTTCTCCTTACTAAGTCTTATGACAGGTGTCATTAATTACCCCCTTGAACCTTCCTAATTCTTATCTTCCCTTGTGTTTACATCGTTCAAATAGCCACAGATGGAAATATCATCTCTCCTTTTTCTGAGCTTCTTTTTTCAGTCTGTACTGAATCTGTACTTCCATGTTTTCCCATGAGGTAAAATAGTTTGGTTGCTCTTTTTAGGACACGAAGGAGATCCCTGCCTGCGGTCATCGGACTGTATTGAGGGACACTGCTGTGCTCGCCATTTCTGGACCAAAATTTGCAAGCCTGTGTTGCGTCAGGGGGAGGTGTGCACCAAACAGCGCAAGAAAGGGTCCCATGGACTGGAGATTTTCCAACGATGTGACTGTGCCAAGGGCCTGTCTTGCAAAGTATGGAAAGATGCGACCTCCTCTTCTAAATCAAGACTTCACGTATGCCAGAAAATCTGAATGAGGATTGGGAAGATTAGTATTAAGTGACTGTGGCTTTATGTATTTAATGCATTACAGCATGGTGGGAAATGAGGACTGCAAATGAAAGCGGAATGGCTAAAGTAACAGTTAGGGTAGGTGTAGAAGTCACACCAAATGCATTTCTTTTTGAGCTGGTGGTAAACACAAGTGCAGCTGGAGTTCTACTGTGTGGCTCTTCTGTAAATAACTTCTACAGTTTGTGGGAAATGCTAGTATGCAAATAACTACAGTGGAAATTAATGTCACTTACCTTGCTGTGTTGTCCCGTGATGTTTCAGGGGTTCAGTGTTAGGGCTACAGTGGGTTTCCAGCGTGGTAATGACTGCTAAATCAATTGTATACATTTTACTCCTATAGGAAGCAGTGCATGCCAGGAAGACTCATCTGTCACCACATTATTGGTCACATTGCAGGTGTGAGAAACGGAAATAAAGTTACTGTGAATGTCCACACGCCCTTGTCATGCAGGGCTGACACTGCAGCAAAGAAAGCACTCCTGCAGGACAAGAGTGCTACGTTTTGCAGGCCCTCATGAAAGGGGTGAAAACTTGCCATCTCACCATTTCAAGAGAGCAGCAGTTTCTCTAAGAGGAGGCATTTAAACAGGGTTTTGTTTCCGATACGTAGGTAAATTGAAATGCTTTATGTAGTTCAATGTCATAGTATGGCACTTAATCGCTTGTATTTGCCTCACTTTACTGCTAGTATACATTGGGTTGAACAGATGAAGCAAATATGTGCATGCTGAATCCAGAATTATATACAGGCAGTTGCTCATTAGTCCTAAATATACTTTTTTTTTTTTTCCTAAGCATACTTGCATTATAGACATTTCCAAAAGAAATAGCAGAGTGTTGAAATGCCTAACACGAAGAGCTAGGAAGTTGTGTCACTCTGCTGTTAAAACAGGTGATGTAGACAATTGTGGAGGCGTTTAGAGCACACTGCTACAAACTCAAATTTTTACATTTTATTCGTAGCAACAGGCTACTGATGGCACTCTGCAGAAGTATAATGGATTTGTTTCTTAGAGGCAGCAAAGAAAAAGGAGTTGGCTCTTGTGAGCAGCTCCTCTCCTGCAGAAAAGGATGTAAGAAGATGGTACGACTGCAAATGACTTATTAAACATCATGCGATGTCACAGCATACCAGCCTCCAGCACGTATTCAGCCTGAACTTAATGTCCTCTCAGTCTGGACTGTTCTGCCAGGAATCGTGGAAGTACACGGACTGTGGAAACAGCTGACAGCTCTACCTTGTTTGTGCGCTGGTTAAGGAAAGGACAGTCTCTATCCCTTGACTTGTCTCCCCTGTCTTTTCAAACTTTTTTCATTTTATTTGCAAGTACTCCTTTGTATAAACATTGGTAAAAAGACTGATGCTTCTTTAAAGAAATCTGATTCTATAATTGACCTACTGCTAAGTTGTAATTACCCATTTATAATTACCCATTTTCATGTTTTTTAATACAAGGGACTTTTCTGTTTAATCAGTTCTGAACAGCGTGGGTAGACCAGTATGTAGTTTAAGTTTGAAGACTATGTCACCCATACCTAAGACACCTTTTCCCACTGACATGTCTCTACCAGTAGCTGTTTTAAAGCTATAGCTTAGCTACACCACCTCAGACGTTCTACCTAGAACACAGACCTCAGCTACGTTGCCTTTATCTTTCATAAGAGTCTAAATAAGAAGAGTATTTCACACACCTCTCTCCCTACCGCAGTTGGTTTTTATTGACTTAGAGGGACTGCTCAGAGACGGAGTTTTCTTTTTTTTAAGTGTCTCAGAGTTTTATCTTGCAGTCCTATCATTGCAACTCTGCTTATTTCAGAGTTTTTCCAGTGTAACTGAAACAGGAATAAGGCTCAGAAATAGCATAATTTCAAGATATTAAAAATGGACAGGAACCAATTTTGCAAATTTACTACACTGACACAGCACATACTCAACAGAGGAACTCTATTGCTCTCATTGTGACTACAGATAAAAGAAAATGATACCCAGCATGAGCAGGGGGGTTGCAGAAATGGGGTCTCAGCAATTTTGAGCTCTTCTTATCATTAGCCTACCCCCCTTTTCTTCTTGCAAAGCATAGTTATCTGGGATAATTTATTTACAGGAAATGTTTAATGAGATGTATTTTCTTATAGAGATATTTCTTACACAAAGCTTTGTAGCAGAATATATTTGCAGCCTGTTGACTTAATGTAGAAAAATGTATAATAAGATTAAATATATTAAATGTTCTTGCCCGTTCCTCCCCAAATATTTCACCCATATTTTTTTCCTTACCTGCTGCTTAAGAAGAGTAGTTCTTTCTGGAAAGACATGCAAATCTATTGAAAAAAAAAACAACCCACAAATGTTTTAGCTGTACAAGAAAAAGCATCTGATTGATTGTACTTCTGTCTCAAAGCTCTATGTAGGGCTGAGTTTTGGTAAAACACATGAAGGTCATCTTAAAATCCCCATGCATCACTTCTACAAAACTGGTTTAAGTGGCAACTATCTTTATGCTTCTCTTGGGACATTTTACACCTAAACATTCACGAATAAGTTTTGAAAATAATGTGCCTGGATGCATAATTTTCAGTCAAGCAGGTTAAATAGGAAAGATGCCCAGCCACATTCCCTGGATAGTGATACATACCAGAGACTCACAGTGGGTGAAGCTTGGTATTCAAATTACACAGCATTTTGCTGTAAGTTACAGCATACAAATGCACTCCTGCAATATCTAGAACTAGCTGTTCTGAAATGGCAGATAATAGCATTCAGCTCTAATAATATGAAAGAAGCCAAAAATATTGCTACTAAAACCAGCCAAGTTCTGATCCCAGGAACCCCCCGCAGAGCTCAATAAATATTGCAAAATAATGGCTGTGGTTATTGAGCAATGGTTTCAATATCCTTGTTACTTGTTTCTGGTAACCCTTTGCTTGAACTGATGTATATTTGGAGGATGGAATGGTCTCCAAGTCGCACTAGTGTTTGTACAAAAAGAAAAGGTTTTGCTACTGTTATTTGCAATATTTGCTAGGTAGGCCTTTGAAAATTCTAACACTTTTAACAACAATGTAATGAAGCTGTGAGCATCTTCAGAGCCCAATGACTTCAACAGAGCTTGAGATTGCCAAAGCCTTCAGAGGTTTAATCTGGGAACAAAAACAATAGGCACAGGCAGTTTGTCGCACATCGCAAATACTGAGCAACACAACTGAACTGAATAGCATGCAAACAGTTTCGCAAGACTGAAGTTTGATTGTTTAGAAGCCATTCAGTTAACATTTTGGGGAAATATACATCAGTTGTTTGAGAATAAAAGAACAGCTATATTTGGAGATGATAATTGCTCTCACTCACTGTGTCACTCATCAAGGAAATTAAGACTGACTTTGGCTCAGTAACATTACAGAAATCTGCTGTGATGAAACAAGTACTGAAGAGATTATTGCTGAACAATTCAAATACTCCTCCTATTAGCCTAGAATAGCCTCAGCAATGCAACATCTCTTTGGAAATACTTATTAACTTTCCTAAAAATAATGGATTTCTACTCTATAACAGCATATATTTGATTTACAGTATAAATGTGGGTATGTATCTTTACTGTACTATTTGCTTTGTCTTATGTTGTTGTTACCGACCTATAGTATTTATGATTTTAAACATTTTTTTAATGAAAACAATTAAAATAGATTTATGCATTTATTTGTATAACAACACTTTCAACAGCGTACATCCAGCACCTGACACCGGTCACCACAATTCACCAGAAGTCAAGCCTAAACCACGACACCTGTGTATTCTGACTTTCCTGCTCATTGTCTCAACAACAGCAAAAAAACCCCGCCCCACCAAACACGATGAACTGTCTTGGGCAGAGGCTGAGAAGAGACATTTCTAAACTGCTCCTTGTCGCCAACCCACCAGCCTCTCTGCTTTCACTTCAAAGCCCTGCAACGTCCCCGCTAGTAGGAAAGGTAAATGCTATAAAGGAAAATACTTATTTTTCATCCCTTCCACTTGCCTTTCCTTCTAGTAAAACCATTTACAAAGAGATATCCTGAAGTCAAAGCCAGCAGAAACTCATATAGCAGCTACTCTAAGCCAAGGCTTTTAGGAGTCTTGAGATCTATCGTCTAACTTTCAAGAACTTCATTGCTAAGAGATTTATGTAGACAATAAAACCACATTTACACAAAAATAAAGAAACCTAACACTTTGGATTGTCAGTCGAGTGTTCTGAAAATAACTGTCTATGGCAGGGAGAATGATGACACACGACGGACAAAACCAACAACCCCAAAGTACTCTCACTCCTAGTCCTTGACAAAGAGAATGCAATTATTTTTTTTGCACTAGACACTGTTTCAGTCCACACAAAGCCGTCACAATTTTGTTTTTAAATCACACTAATAACAAACGTGTGCTTTCTTACCTAGCTCACCAGTCTAACGTACGGCATATGGTACATCATTAGACAGGAGTGATGGAACAAGGTTAGTCTAGAGGTCTGCACTCCCTCATTTAAATCATAACGTTTCACTGAGATGAACAGAAACTTTCTGCTCAAGTGCCTTATTATCTAATACAGTTTTTAACATGCTCACTACTGCCAATGAGCGCTTACAGTTCAGCACAGAGCCTAGATCCATTCTTACCTGATGTTGACAGCCTGGACGCTGTCCTGTGCAACCTGTTGTAGGTGACCCTGCTCTGGCAGGGGGGTTGGACTAGATGATCTCCAGAGGTCCCTTCCAACCCTGACCATTCTGCGATTCTGTGATTCTGTTTTACCTTCAACTTTATATGACTGTTGTCAGGTGCTAAAATGCGGCAAAATTTCGTTAGATGCTATTGCAAAAACTTGTAACTGCTCATCCTAGGCCACCCAGTTACCAAGAATGGAGGAAGGGCAAACGTGCTCCGTGTGTGTTCCTGAGCCACGTCCCCACGGCACTGATCCAAAGTGGGGAGGCCCGAGTGAGTGATTTGGGTCCCTCAGAACCTGAGGTGTTGAGCCTGTGTCCCCTTGGCAGCAGCATGCCTCTCACCTTGGTCCTCTGCATATCCAAATCCCAGTAATTCCTGAGGCTTTGGATTTGTCACCAGCCCGCAGACACATTGTTCAGCCAACATTGCTATAGCGCGCAGCCTGCCCAGGCCTAGGGATCCCACTGGAAGACTGCAGAGAAGGCAGGAAGAGACAAAAGCGGGAGACGGCTGCTGCGTTGCAGAACTCCAGCTGGTCCCAGAGTTATTATTTTGACCACCACTGATGGGCCTGACCCTGATGGATATACAGCATTGGATGGAGCTCATTGAAAACTTGTTTATTCTGGCAGCTCCCTGTTTTTTTTGGAATTGCTTATTGTTATAGCAGGAGTGTCAATTACTTATTTACAAATGTCTGGTACCAATAAACTCTTTGTTTTTTTACAGTACCGGCTTGCAGCTTGATTTAGAAGTGGCTTGCTGCATGCCAACTTCCTGAAGCAGAGGAAATAATCTTCTAGAGGAAATTAACATTTTAAGAAGTGCAGGGTGGTTTGGTTTTTTTTCTTTTTAGGAAAAAAATATTTAGAAAAAGAGGAGGAAAAATGCATCATTAACACAAAAAGATTTTCTGACACAGATCTTAGTCTTTTAGTCCTTGGCAAAACTCATACTGTAATTCTCCACTGCTATTACCAAAGTTGGCTAAAGAGTAGTCAACAAATCAGAAATGTTTACCTGTGTAGCTGCTATGGCATGTATCCTCCTGTTTTCTATTTCTTATAAGTTCATTTTTATTTCTGAGAGTATGTTATTCATCAATATTCACTCAATAGGCTTGCAAACTTTGTTTAAAATCAACTATTAATCAAACATTCAGTAATTCAGTACAATTGTAAGCACACAGATATTGTTTCTTTCCTTGATGACAGTAATTTTTAATGGACCCATTAAGGTATATAGATATATACAAAGTATATACAAATTTGCAAGGAATTTTGGAATGCATCACAGAAATTAATCCAATGACCACCCAAAGCTTTAGAAATACCCACCTCAAAATTATTTGCGCAATGTCTTTATCTCACTACCGGAGCAGTTATGGATATTGTAGCAATGCTTCTTTAGAACAATGGATGATAAAAGAAAGTCCTCATGTATGTGTTCTCAAAGAACAGTTAACTCTTCTATTTCAAATCATATTTAACTCTTCTATTGAGTTAAGTTCAGAAGAGGGTGATATTGCCCTTCCCAATGCAGCACAGTGTTAACTGGCAATATTGTGTTAAGTTTGGAGAACTACTGGATTAAGTTATTGAAACTTTAATTACTTGAAAGCTAGTGCTTTTTATCTTGGAGCTTCCTTCTAACCTGTGTGGAAATCAATGTTTATGGGAGGAACAGTCTGCAAGTCATAAATATTCCCCATTAGAAATTCATCAGGATGACTGTAAATAACTGTAAAGCAAGAGGCCTTCTGTCTGCTACCATGACATCCAGCGAGACCTCAAAATGCATCAAAACCTATGAATTTATCAGATTAATTTTCATTTCTCTGCATCTCTGGATTTTTAGTTCTGGCATAGTCAGATGTGGAAATGCCAAAAGACAATTCTCGTAGTGTCTCCAGCCTGACAACAAATAGAATCTTACAATAATAATTTCCATCACAGAGCCTGTTTTCATGACATTTGCAGCACAAAACATATATTTCAAAAGGTTTGAAAGGTTTGAAGCAGAATCCAGAATTCTTCATGTTTATTCAAGTACCAATTTTCAAACATTTTGATATTCACTTATTAAAAGCTTTTGTAGAAATGTATGGTTATATTGTGCAATGCACAGAATAATCACATCTTCAAAAAAGAGAAGAAATCAAATGAAGAAGTTTTCCCTCTAAAGTTTAATGCTGAAAACTAAAAGTCACCCATGACAGAGTGCAATCGTTTAGCATTCATCTTGTATTGTTCAGGGACTATCTTAACGATTCAAACTAAAAATACCTCAGTGCGTTAGTACAACTCACCTGAATGCTTGAGTGACACTAAGACTATAATATTGTCGTCAGGGTACACATTGCACTGTTGTATACCTTTCAGCATTTACAGCAATAAGATTTCACCCTGGGTGTGTTGTGATAATTACTTATTGAAAATAAGTGGATATCAACAGGCAATTCCCACCATGGTGCCATAGATCTGGCCATAACATTTATGTATTGGTGGTCGTTATCACCATTGGTGACACAGCCTCTCTGAATAAGGAAACAGGAAGACATTAATCTGAAGAAATCTTGCTTTGCACATAAACATTTTAACAAAAGATGGAATTAAGTAATTAAGCTGCACCTTACCTTTAATAGGGGTCAGCTTCCCTAGGTGTTGTCTTCCATACCTGAACAAATCAGTTCATTTGTGCATGACCAAACATGTATTTAATGAGCTCCTCAGCTGTGTTATCAGAGTAATTTTAAAAACAAGACAGGAAATTAGTTTTCATCCAAGAGTTCAAATCTTCAAATTTTATTTTTTACGAATCCACATTTCTGCCTTTAAAAAAAAAATAGACTGCTAGAATTTGCAGACTCTTTCTGGAATATTCCACCTCTACCTACCAAATTGCAGAACTTAAATCAAAGTAATTCCATGAAATGTAGAATAAAGCAGAACGGAACAGTTTCTAATATCTACTGAGCACTAACAAATTGAGTAGATGAAATGTCAAGGAAATGTGAGATGAACTTTGCAACAGCTTGAAATAAATGTTAACATTTCCCAAAATTTAAATGTTAAAATTGTCCTAAAAGTATTTCCTAAAATACATCTCTGAAATATAAACACTTTGAGTAGATAGAATCAGATTTACCAATGATCCAATAGGCAGAAAGTCCCACAGAAGCCAGGAGCAGCAGCTGCTTCAGTAATGTTTTCAAATGTCCTTGTGTCACCATGCGGCACAGGTCACCTTTCCTGAAAAATGAAAGCAAAACCAGAAAACACTTAAAGCAGAACTGAAAAGACTTCAGAGATCAGCAGTAAAATCATTGCAGGAATACAAATGTTTTCAAATGTCCTTGTGTCACCATGTGGCACAGGTCACCTTTCCTGAAAAATGAAAGCAAAACCAGAAAACACTTAAAGCAGAACTGAAAAGACTTCAGAGATCAGCAGTAACAGCATTGCAGGAATACAAAACAATTGCAGGAAAAGATTCCCAGAGGAGAATAAGGAGGATTGGTTATGCGGTCAAGGGTTTATTGACTATTTAGAAAAAAAAATTACTCTGAAGATGATGATGAAGTGCTATAAAGTAATGAGAGATTGAGAGAAGGTAACCTGATGCAACAATTTAAAATTCTTCATGTCAGAAAGAAAGAGTGGGTCATCATAATACTCCTGTGCATTGTAAGCTACTGTATTTTACCCACTTAACCCTTTTAAACAGTCATGAACCCTTTCCAAAAGCACCACTTTTGGAATATCATTTTGGAATATTATTTGACAAACAATGTCAAATAATATTTCCTTCAAAGTCATCTCAATCTGAAGTCACCAAGAGAGGAGGGGGCTTGTTCCATATTTAAATACATCTTGCTTATCCCCATTTGTTTTTATCTGGATTTTTCTTTTCCTGTTGGATGAAGGAGACATCTAGTACCTACTAACTTTTCCACATCAAGCTACATCTACACTGAAAGCCAATCACATTTCAATCTCCTTATCACCCTTTGTATCACGGTCCTTTTTGCTGAAAGCACATTAGCATTACAGAATAGCTGAAGAGAGTTAAGCAGGAGGTTTTTGACAGCTGTACTGGGAACATCTGAGGCTTTTGCATCTGTGTCCAGTTTTGGGCACCTCAATACAAGAGAGATATCGAGGTGCTGGAGTGAGTGCAGAGGAGGGCAACAAAGCTGATGAAGGGCCTAGCAAACAAATCATATGAAGAGCAGTTGAAGGAGCTGGGACTGTTTAGTTTGAGGAGGAGGAGGCTGAGGGGAGACCTCATCACTCTCTACAACTATTTGAAAGGACACTGTAGAGAGGTTGGTGCTTGGTCTCTTCTCACAGGTAATTAATGACAGAACGAGAGGGAATGGCTTCAAGCTCCAACAGGGTAGATTTAGACTGAACATTAGGAAAGAATTTTTCACAGAAAGAGTTGTTGGGCATTGGAATAGGCTGCCCAGGGAGGGGGTTGAGGGACCATCCCTGGATGTGTTTAAGAGCCGTTTAGATGTGGTGTTGGGGGATATGGTATAGGGGAGAACTTTGTAGAGTAGGGCAGATGGTTGGACTCGATGATCCCAAGGGCCTCTTCCAGCCTAGACAATTCTATGATTCTATGAAACTGTTCAGGATTTTGGGACAAGCACAGTGACTGCTAAAGTGATCAGCAGTTAAAGTCTCATATCGGCTTTGTTGACATTTAAATTAATACCTGTAGAGACACTCAAATAAATGCTGTAGTTTAAAGCTCGTCAGAACTAGAGCTGGCGGGAAAACCTGTGGAAAAGATTTTTTTATTTTCTTTTACTGCTTCCATTTGGGGGCAGAAAACATTTTTGATCATGGAATGCTCCTGCAGTTGGCTGTCCACTACCCTATCTCTGTTTCTTTGCTGAGTAAATATAGAGCTTTGACACTGAGTTCATACCAGACCTATAGCTTTCAGAAGGGTAAGGATAGAGAAGATGAATTGTATGTACCCTTGGCGCACGAAATGGAGGGGTTTAAGCAACATACAGACAGCTGGGAGAGAAGAGTGGGTCAAATACTGCCTAAAATCAATATTTGAGGCTCTATCACTATCCATAATTTAAGCTTCACATAGTTAAACCTGGCATGATGCAGTTTTTGTACCCCTCTAATCAACACTTCACACACCACCTCTCATTGCGTCTGGTTCTTGTTCTCTGTTCTTCATACCTCTAAAAGAGTACAGAACTGCCTTTGCCCCCAAGGGACACCTCTCACGCCCTCCTGAGCGCCTCTCCCTCCCTCTGGCACTGGTGCCCTGCCTGATGATGCCTCCCTCATTGATTGCTCATTAAATTTTCAACCAGAGTTTTTGCTCAGATTAACCCTTTGTTTCTGGAAGAATCTCCCCATAAACAACCAGGACACCCACAAGCATCTTTGACAGCATCTGAACCACCAGCATGGCCCTATTGTTTTGTTTTACCCATTCCTCCATGCCAGTGTGCAGCCATCCGTCTGTACTTGAAGTCTAAACTCTTTGGTGCTGAGACTGACTTTGTTCTGTGTTCATACAGCACTTAGCACCAGAGCATCCTAGTTCACAGCTAAAGGTCTACTATCTTTGGAAACACAAACATCAGGTGGGATTATTCTGCTAACAATTCCTAAAGCAAAACAAAAGCAGAGCACTGTCCTGCCTCTGAAATATAAAAGCTTTGAGTACATGGAGGCTGATTTACCAATGATCCAATAGGCAGAAAGTCCTCTAGAAGTCAGCAGCAGCAGCTGAGGTTAAAAACAACAGTTTTCAACTTCTGGTCCATGAAACCCCCACGTTCAGAGAGCCTAAGCTAGAAAGCACACCTGTTGCCAGTAAGTTGGAAAAAAAAAATAAATAAATAGGAGTTTGCAAATCAAAAAGAGGCTAGAAAAATACTATACTAAACCAAGAGCCAAAAACTTCATCCTCTGCATAACAGGCTCTGGGAAGTTATTCCATCTTTACAGCGAGAATGTGAATCAAGCTGCAAATGCAAGCAAGTAGATGTCACTGCTTCGGTGTCTTCTCCCAGACAGGTACAGCTGCACATTTCCATCTATGGCTACACATTTCCATTTACGACAACAATACTTTAAAGTGTATTTGCCATCATACTTGGTATCATGCTAACTGCAGAAACTCTTATTATCTGCTGTTTCCATCCCATGAAAAACATATGACTTCGCTATACTGGGATTACAAAGTGCTCCTAAAGCAATGCGGTAATTTAAATTCCATTTCCCAGATGGGCAAGGCAAACAAGCAGTAGATGGACCTTCCAGTTAGCATTTTTTTTTCTTTCCTTTTAAATAAATGATGCGTGACAGTCATATGCTAAACTCATTTGTCAATCTTATTTTTTTATCTATTGCCTGGAAAATGCAGCAACCTAACCCTGGACCTAGGGAAGGGAGACTTTGGGGCTGTGAATTAAAAACAGCCTGCTACGGGGAGTGAGGACAGGTGCAGGCTTTGGCCCAGCCAAGGAGGTGGAGCAGCTGATTGTGAGAAGGGTCTAGACAGGACCATTAATTAGGAAGGGGGAGAAGAAGAGGGCACTGTGTCAAGCCAATTTTAAACCCCATGATTTTTCACCTGAAGCACCCTGGTCCACATCCAGCCATGACCAAGGGGACTCCAGCTTGTCCTGATGATGTGAAGGTAAAATGCTCTGCACACACTGTGGTTGGTGGTCTTGGACCTATTCCCGGAGAAGTAGAGTTCGCAGCTCGGCTCAACTTTGGTCCAACTGGCAATCCTTGTTCTGTTATAACGAGGCCCGAGGTGGAAATAAGCTGGAGAGGAACATTCTTTCTTTCCTCCTGTCAGGTACCTCTCTGAGGAGCTGTTCACACACTGGTATGGCCACATGAGTTGGGCCATAGGCATCAGCATGAGTCTTACCACGCTGAGCAAGGTGACACAGCATGGCCACCGCACAGCCCACGAGGAGGAGTCTCCTTGGGAAAGGAAGAGGCTGCTTGCACCTGTGGTTCTATGAAAACCCCCAACCAGGCCCCCAGGAGCGCAGTTTGTCCCACGTGGAAAGGCAGAGTGATTTAATTCATAGCCAATGCAAGGCAGCCCTCGAGGAGACATGATGGATAAGCTGCATGGTGCAGTCCAGCAGAGCTGTTAATTTCTCCTGGGGGAAGAAGAGCAAGCACCTGCCACATTTAGAAGAGGTTATGGACATGTGTCTCCCTGCTCAGACAAAGGGACAACTCTGACACGGACGGGTGGGATTCTGCACAAGCCCATGAAGGCCGGGCACATCGGGCCCTGTTCACCGATGCCATGACACCTATTTGGGGGCTTGCATGCCAGGCCGACTCAACTCAGGAAAAGGAAATAAGTCAAAATAAGCTTTGTAATACAGGAGCTCATTGCATTATAGGAAATATAATGAGATTTAAAGGAAACCAATACTTGCCACTCATAAATTAAGCAAATACTGTATAGCTTTTGACCATAAAAGGATGAGACCCTTCAAAAAGGCAAGTTGGACACAGAAGCTTCTTTTGTGTATGACTGTCATGCTTTTTTTTTCTTAAGTAGAAGAACTTCCCTCCCTTCTTCCTAACGCTATCAGTCTTTCCTTTACTGGCCAACACTAAACCATTGAAATCAGAGGAGTCTCAC
>NW_009648444.1:2037070-2089194 GCF_000708025.1 Charadrius vociferus
CTTGGATCTTTTTCCTTGAAATTTCTTCATTTTTAGTTTTTGGAAAGTTGCTTTGCCTTAGGATAGTTTTTTTCCCTGCTGTTTGGTTGATTTTGCAGTGGAAAGGGAAGGGGTGTTCAGACTCACAAACTGGAAGGTTCATGCTGGGGTGGAAGGGCCTTTCAGGTATTTTTTAGGAAGCCAGACTACATCTGCCCACCGGCTTTTGTTTCCTGGTATTTACTGACCAAGTCTGGAGCTCTGGGACTAATGCTGGACCCAGCCATACTTGGGCGCTAACAGAAGACTGAGCTTTTACATATTATCCTTTACCTATTCCTGAGTTTACAAAAGTTTCCCTTTTTAAGAGCACTTAGCTGAAGTCTGTCTATCAGAGGAATGCAAGGTCAATGACTCATAACAGAGTTTATCTGGAAGCATCTCTTACTCTTTGCAGCCAAGCTCTATTGCTATTACCTTCACCATCTCCAAAACAATCTTTAAAGCATTTGGAGATATACAGAGGGACAAAATCTACAGCTCATTTCAAATTCACCCAGTAAGTAACTGGGTAATTCACTGAGTTCTCAAGATAAAAATATCATGTCAGAAATAACTTTTTTTTAATCAGTTGTGTCATCTTATGTCTGTTTATATCAATCTTTCTCCACTGAAAAAACTAAAAATCACTTTCCCTTTTTTATTTGCTTCTGTTAGCAAGCCCATTTCCCTCAAAAAAAAAAAAAAAGCTGTTAAGGACCATGCTTCTATGTAATTTAAACAATTTTCAACTGCTTTTGAAAATTTTCAAACACTGAAATCATATTTCTAACAAAAAAGTATAGTTATACTTGTATTAGTTTTGTCCCTTAAAGCCTTTTCATTGTTTCACAAATGCATCTACGCTAGGAAAACTGAGAACAAATTTCAAAAATCTGTATTTAGTGACAGAAATTGTGAAACAATATTTTGGAATTGGTTTTGGTTGGTGAAGGGAGTGAAAGGAAAGACAGCCACTTTAATGTAATATATAACATATATTAGTATATGTTTAGTATATTCCAAAGTTTTTGGAATATACTAAACAATGCACGGGATGAAGAGAGATCTTTTTGCGACTTAGCTGTTCTCAAGCAAGGTATGTTCTTAGCCAGAATCTAAAAGTACAGATACAACAATCTAATATCCATATTTTGAATTTAATAAAAAGTCTTAAGCATTTAAATGAATCTAACCTTATATATCAAATGTCACGGGCTAGATTTCTACTGTATTTTTCCTGTATATACAGTACGTTGAACTAATCTTCCTGCCTCTGAATAAGATCACATTAAAATGGCTATAATGATTTAATTGAATTTACAATGCTAGGAAAATAAACAAATTTCCCAGTGTTCTCTTTTACATGATGAGTGCTTGCCAGAGACAAAACACTTAATTTAGGAATATGTATTCAGAAGCCCTCGGCTACCAGTTGTGAAATGGGGGCACTTTGGAATTGTCATTGACTAAGATGTCTAATAAGGACAAATCAAGTGAGATTTTCAAAGACGCTGGCTTTTTAGCAATTGTCCTGGCTTTTGAGTTGAACTTTTCAACAATTTTCATTAAATAAATTCTTCTGACTGCTGTGATTGTTACATCACTGTTGCAACACTTGCACGTGTCGTATCGTCAGCAGACATACTTTCAGAATTGCAATTCGAATTTAAATCCTGTTGATAAACTTCTAATACACTGCGTATAAAAAGAGTTCATTTACTTTTGTAACACTTGTAAATCCTGCATACCATGCCACGCTTTTTACTCAAGTACGAGGTGCTTTCTCTAGACTTAAAAGCCTCGCGCTTTCTCACTCCAGCTGTGGGGACAGCTTCTGGAGGTTCAGCCTGGAGGAGAGGAGAGGGTGGGAGTCGCGGCTGCCGCAGCCTGTTCCCTGCCCCGCAGCATGCCACGGCGCGCCGTGCCCAGGGCTTGGACAACCCACCGTCAAAAGCAATGTGTGTCCCACAGAGCTGATCTCCTCTTACTCGAGCCACGCAAGCTTTGCAAAAGAAACTGCAAGGAAGGAACAACCAGGCACTGAAGCCAGCAGAGCAGCTGTAGAAAAAGCTAGAACGGGGACTGCTGATACCGAAAAAATATTTTCTCGATTCTGACTGGACTTAAACTGCCCTTGGCAACTGGCTGCTTGATCCAAGCTTGTTCCACTCTTATCTCAGTCCCTTCAGCTCTGCTGCGCTCCACAGCTGCCCTTCTTGTCTTCCTCTCCTCCCCTATTGTTTCCCACAAATCCCCCCTCTTTTCCTTGTCTTTCTAATCCCTGAATAATATTCCCCTGCCAAAAAGGGAGAATGAACATGTCATTTATCATCACAACATTGACAGCTATTTACTACCCCTCTCCCTTCCCCTCCCATTTTGTCTCTCTATATACTATCTCGCCAAGGCAGGGAGATTGTCCCTTACCCTGCCACATTTGTACAGCGTCCAGCAAACCGTGCCTGGCTTTGGTTGGTCTCTCATAAATAACATGATCAGGGAAACCTCTGCAAGAAGAAGAGCAAGGAAACTTCCTCTCCAAGGACTTTTGACAGTGACGAGGTATTTTCTCAAGCTGAACTCTTGACAGAAGGTACCACGGTCTCATGATGTAGAAAATTCATACCCTTAGTCATTTGACTTAAATGGGAGAGTTGTCTATATTCCTAGCACAGGCTGTAATTCTTCACACACGGCCTAGTAAAATGCTTCCGTTTCTGATGTTTACTACCTTTCCTCTTTGAATTTATTCTTACTACTCAGATAGCACAGCTTTCTTACAAACCTAAAAAACACAACCCAAGCTTCCCTTTCTCCCAAACTCCTGCATGTTGTTGCTCAACAGTGTTTTTAAACTGAATAGTTACACCAAGATCCAGATAATCTTTGCAATGTAATTATAGCAACACCTCAGATGACCTCGGCTGTGACAGGGAAATACGTATCAGCATATACTTCCTACTACAGAAATTTAAAAATAACCTACTTTTTAAGATATGTGGGGTAAAGTCAAAGAGCACTAGAATGCTACAGAGCTTTTGCCCCAAAGTCACCAGAGTTTGCCAGGTTGTTGGAGAAATCTCTGGTTTATGTTCAGTTTATAAGTTAAAAAAGAGAAGGATGCATAATGAAAAATTAGACAGTACAAGAAGAGCACAGCATTCTGGAAACCCGGGAAACTTCCTTCAGTAAAGCTATAAAACAAACTCCCAGCAGTGTTTGCTAGGTTTTGTAATGTTCTTACCCATTAGCTTTTTGAACAGGCATTTATGGCTTTTCAGGGCTTCCTTTTGCACCGACCATCATTCTTCTGCATGGTCCTATGCAGCAACGACCGAGGCGCCTGTATTGGCCAGTCTCAGTGCAGATCCATTACTCGGTCACCGTGCCTTCCCTAAGCCATGACCGAAACATCCAGCAAACCCTCACATGCCAGAGCCTTCCACTTCCCTTCCTCAGTCTTCTGGTTTCTTGACTTGCCCTCCCCTGAACCGTCTCTTTTACCCTCCTATGGACACCGTCCCTTTGTTATTACCTGCAATAGCCACAAGCCCGGTGGGTTTTATGCTCTTGGCCAGGTTTCAAGTTTCAGCGCTTCCCTTGCTTTTCAACCTCCACACACTAATCATGGGTTCCCTAGTGGGGTCCCGGATCTAAATGCCTGTTTAACTTCTGTCCTCAGCATTTCAAAACCATTAGTCAGGGCCTGGACTGTGGCCATCAGAATACGAGTATTGTAAGGTAAACAGTAACTCCCATATTTTCTTCACCCCCTGCATCTGGAAGACAAATAATGAGTCCCACAGTGTATTGTTTATTCTCATCCCATATTAATTTTAGTTATAATGATAAGCTAATAGCTACTTCCTGGCTATTAGCGGGGGCACAGCGAGGTACCACAAGGCACGAAGATGAGTACCTGGAGATGGGAGGATGGCAGAGCTGCACCTTCATGCACTTCACCATGCTCTGAACTTTCTCTCCAATTAGCAAGCCTGGTCATTGTCACTCTAATGGGTTGCCCATGACAGCCTGTATTACCTGCAAGAGAAATACTTGATCCAGACCAACCTATTGTCAGTGCAAACTCCTATGGGTAAAACCCCATCAAATTCCCAGGTGATCGTGCCTCTGGCTGCAATGCTATAAATACACATCTACGTTGTTAAGTAGCCCAACTGTTAAACTCATCTGCAAGTACTGTGCCTTCAGCTCATCACTGGTAATTCATTCAGGCTCCCCTCTTCTTCATTTTAGATAATCTCAGGTTGCTTCTCCCTTGAGGGAGATAAGAACTTTGTTTACTAATTCACAATTTGTGGGAAGGACAGAAGACAACAAGAGCTTGTAGAAGACCGAGACGGCCAGAGAAAACTTGAAGACAATCTGCAGCTCTCCTGTCAGTCTCAGGCTTGAGACACTGGGGTCCATTAGTCTGCTTAAATTTTCTTTTGGCAGCAGCAGTTTCCTAAGTTGTCCTTCATATGCTCGGATCATTGGCCACATCACTTCACTTTTATATCTGCAAATCATAACATTTTCCTTTATTTTAACTTGTCCCTTTGCTTACCACCATTAAATTTTATTGCAGATCTGCTTTTTGCTCTGTTTTGTGCTCACGTTTAGACTACATAAATTACATAAAAATTCAAACTACATACATTTTAATAAATACCAAACACAGTTTTAGGCTGTCTTGTATTCGTATCTGCTTACCTAGCAAATCCATCCACCTTCTTTATCATAACAACAAAACCTGGTCCTCGACAAGTGCCAGTGAGACTTAGGTGCATGTAAATTGGTTGTATTTCATCAGTATAATACCTAACCAAGTTCTGGTGTACATTAATTGTGATCTTCCTCATAAAAAAATATAAATCAGTGAACACATGGAAATGGAAACAGATGCTTTCCTAGTAACCATGATTGAGAAGACCAGTTTACAGACTAGAAATACTTGTTTGTATGATGAACAATAATGTAACAGATCATGTATCTTCTGCCATGTTACAAACAAATGCGTTTTTTGCTTTATGATAAAGGATAAGGGTCTAACCCAAATGGGTTGAGGAACAACCAGTGAAGGAATTATGCAGAAGCAGGAAAGAGAAGGTATCACAGCACAAAAAGAAAACTGAGGGGAGAGTAAGGTGACAGTAATTTTATGAGAAAAGAAAGGCAAGACAGAAGTAAAGAAATCCTACCAGTAAGTACTTCTCTAAGGCAAAAAGGGGTGTGCCTGCATAGTCTTCATGCATACACGGTCTGGGTCAGGAGCAGGCTTTTGGAAGCACTTACCCATGCTTCAGTTCCCATTTGAGAACAACCTGTGCTCTGTTTGGATGCAACTAAGGTGACAGGTGAACTCCAACCGCTAATGGGCAGTCAGTCTATAGGAGCAAATTAGAGCTTATCCAAAGTAGCTCCACACACCCTAAAATGCGGCCATCAGATCGTCAGTACGGTTTTGTTTTACAAGTCCACTCCTACTGGACACAGTTCTTGGCAGCGTAGAAAGAAACAGAGATGAGAAAAACCTTGCAAGGGATTAAGATAACAGTTTCGTTAAAATCAGATACCCAAGGGACACTGTTAATTTTCAGTACTTCAAGGACGAATACGTATCTACAAAGGAAGCACACCTTTTCATGACGCCAAAGGAAACACCATCATGCACTTAAGTATGACAGAGATGTACAGCAATATCAGTGAACAAAATATGAGTACCAAACTTCTCTGACCTAAACCTCCTAATCAGCAACTCAGAACTATGTCTTACGTTTTGGTTATCCTTTGAAAATGTATTTTTTTTTCAGCTTTATGCTTACATTTTTTCAATGGTATAATCTTTGTCATCCTCTTGAGAAGAAAAACAAAAGCAAATTGTTATAGACGATGAAATCCTAACCCTATTGAAATAAGTGAGAGTTTTGCCAGATGAGAACAGCCAGAGTGTTTATACTAAACGACTTTGAAATAAATGGGCAGAAATTTTATGCACTACCTTACTTAGTGTTTGGTTGAAATGATTGCAAAAGTGGTATTGACCACTGAAAGGAACACTCATTGTTCTGTTGGGACAGTTATGTTATTTCAAGAAGTACTGAGAAGAGGAGAAGAAAACTTTAAACATAAATGGAAATGATACGAAGTAATCAAATGGTAATTCCATGGTCACATTGACAATTTTCCCATTTTTAATAATCTTTGGAGAATCAGTTTGCTGAAACAAATTTATCAAGGAAGAAAGGAAATCTTATTGATGCACTGCAATGACAAGACTAGCCAGTAGCTTATGTTGCACTAAAACTAACCTGAGGCATTGACACTAGAAAAAAGACAATATTACATTATTGCTTATTCAAAGAAACAGGCAACAGCTGTAAGGACAATTCTGTTTTGTGAGAGTTAGAAAACTCTCACAAAGCTAATCTCTCACCTGTTTCTCTAAGTTTCTTGACTATACATTTAAATAGGGTGTGGTGCTTTTACCTTTTTCTACAATTGAATTAGTGAATTTTCCTGTAAGATGGTTTACCCAATACGCTTCTCTTTTTTGCTTTGCTTCCTTCTTCTTTACAGTTTTCTGTGGCACATTCCCTCAAAATCTGTAGGCTATAGGCATATCATTCTTTCATCATCACTGCATCCTCATGTATTTTAATCTCAACTCATTATTAGGGACTACATTTCTTCTTCCTTCCTGTCATGCTTTTTGGGTCTTTGTTCTTGAGGTTGTTTTGGTTAGTCAATATTTTTTTTTCCCCAATCAAGTGTGTAAAAAAAAAACACAATGCAAAGAGAGCTGTCACATGTAGGATTAGGACCTATCATATCAAACAGTATTTTTGACACCGTCTATGACTATTATGAAGCTTACAGATCATAAAAATCTTTGGATCTTGATTTGTGCCCATACACCATACTAAAGATTTCCTTTGATTGCAATGGAAATCAGCCCTTTCTTAGGGTACTATTGCTTTATAGACTATGTGTTCATTTTCATCATGATTTCATCATTCATTTACACACACACACCGCCCCAGTGTTGACTGGCGACTGCTTTTATGGAAAATCAAAGAAACAAGGAATAAAAGAAGCAGAGAAAGGTGACTATATCTAGTATTTCACCAAGATGCAAGAAAAAGACATGATTCAAGACACTAAAATCTAAACTACTGTCACATCTTACTAGATAAATATGCAAAAAGCCCAAAGAGGTAGGACCGTAATAGCACAGATGAAAACAGTTTTACTGGGAAAGTTTTGCACAGAGGAAAGTTGTTTCAAGGAGTGGTTTGAATGACACAAGAGTTCCTTCGTGCTTGATAAATTGAAAGTGCTAGGTATGCTGTGGGACGGCACACAGTAGAGATGTTAAGCTATGAAAGAGAGAAATCAGAAAGAAGTTACTGAGGAAGATCAGCAGGGAAGAGCAAATAAATACTTTCTAGGAATGTGTGCCCCCAAACCCCTTGAAGTTAACAAGAGATTAAATTAATCTCTGTGTAACTGAAGCATAGACTGAAGCTCAGGAATGTTGCCCTTAGCTTCAGTGCTATCAGGATTTCTGCTTATGTCTCTGCATCATAAGCCCAACGATAAATTTAGCCTTGGTGCTAAACTGCTCAAGTCCACACTAGGAAACGTCATCCAGAATCAAACCTGATACTGAGCTACACTGATTTACGACACATGGAGATCCACCAGTTTCAGACACAAACCTTCAGCTTGGAAATACCATGGGAATCCACGCTTCCTACAAAGCATCTAAACTAAGTCCTTACATTAGGAAGCCGGGCTCTTGACAGTCCTGGGGGGAAGCTAAGCCCTTAATTCAGGTGGTCTGAATCATCCCCTGGCAGGTCCCCCCACTCTGCAGGAAGCACCGGCACTGAGGCACGGCAGCCCCTCTGCCGTGTCCTTGGAACGCCCTTTGCACAGCCACGGAGGTAGCACAGCATCACGCGGATCCTCAGGTTTTACTGAATGCCTTCGCTTTTCCTCTGAAGATTACTTTCTCACTCTCACACCATAAAATTAAAATGCATTATTGAAGGAACCTATATAAATTAATTTAATATGGAAGAGAACTGCAGTCAGCTCTCAATTATACGGTTTGAGCGTTATGTAGCTTGAGCACTGAGCACAGAACAACTCTGGCACAAGTGTTACATTGGATTTCCTCCCCTAAGGAGCAGATTCACTCTCTCTACTCCCCCCAAACGGATGTAGTAATGAAATAAACTATCCCAGGCCAGAAAATGCAGATGTGCTGCTCTGCGTGCTATTGACACCCAACACTGTGTCCACCGAGAACGAAGCCAGAAATGTCCACCACACCCAAGCCATCTCTGAAGAATTAGACAATTATGCCCTTCCTCCATCAGATAAAGCACGGAAGCATTACAGGTTTTATTAACTGCTTTCTACATTTTCTTCTTTCTTTCCTATCAGCCTGTTTACCTGAATGAAGGCCCCACCAAACATTGTTTCTAACTAAAAATATTTCTTCTCAGAGACACCTAACATTTTTTCAAGGATTACACTTGAGCTACTGCATAGTCCGTCTTCTGTTTTGCACATGGCTTTTCTTAGAGTGAGCAAGAAACGACAGTGGTTGTGGAGAAAGGAATGCTAAAACAATAATAAGGTAAGAAGGGACTTCCAGAAAGAAAAAGAAACTATTTCTTGAAGTACAAAGTCCAACTGCTCCTCTTTGCTCCCTCTCCCTCCCTGCCTGCTTCTACCTTACACACACACACATATACACTGTTCCTTGGGTAAATTGCAAAGCTTTACACAGAGTAAAGAGCAGTTATTCTTACTGACAATGCTATATGGAGCCAGTAACTGGGAGTAACTGGGGTCAGACCCTTTGGGAAAAAGGCCAGCAGGATTCCAGAATATTTTTTCTTTCAGCACTAAGCAATCTATTGGGAGTCAAAATTTATCATTATACTGGACTCATGCTTGAACCTATCAACTTTTTCTTCCAGGAACTTTGGTCCTTAGATAAATATAGACTAAAGATATTCTTACATGCTGAAATGCTTGGCTTTTGTTTTTGCCACAGGCATTCAAATATGGTCATAAGAGAATGAACATGAGAAAGTATATATGTACATATGAGCAAGAGTGTATAAGACACACATCTATTGTCTAAGTAAAGAAATTTTATTCTAACCATGAGTAACAGAGTATGAACCTGATTTTACTGAGAAGTTACATTTACACATTTGATATTTGCATGCAGTATTATAAAATTAATCTGCCTCTTTATAAAATAAAGATAATTATTCAGCCATAGGAGTCTGTGAAAACAGATTCTATGGAGACACAGGGGACAAAAATCAAAGCTTTATCTCTAACTGCACATGGTCAAAAAGCTAGAAATTAGACACAGGGCTTAATTGACAATAAAACAGTGTACTAACAATAACGTTAGCCTGTTGCTTCCCTTTTCAATGAAGAGCAGCAGAAGAGACAAAAGCTGAACATTTGCTGAAACACCCAAAAAACAACTGCAAAACCCCCACAAACACACACACGTTCCCATGGTATAAGGCATCCGGTTCCTCAGTGTACAACTGCCCTGCAACTTCACTCTCTAGCTCTTTTTTTTCCCCCAAATGATAAAACTTTCCTTCACGACTGAGTTGCTGGAAACATGGGAACTTACAGATAGCTGATATATCCTTTCCCATTTTAAAACCAAAATCAATAGCCACAAACTTTCTCAAGGTCTCAAACGCGCATTCTGAACCACGGGCTGGTCATTTACTTTTAGTTCGGCATCAGTCCAGCAAAGCACTTATGCGTGTAGTTAACTTTAAGCACATGAGCAGTCCCATTGATTTCAGTGGGACTTCTCAACAGGTTTGATGTTAAGCATGGGCAAAAGTGACTTGCTGGACCAGTGCCATAGACTGAAAAGCCCTTACCGCAGAGACTGAATATTTTCATGCATGGTGTGCCTGTCCCATTTTGTATGAATGGATAATGATAATAATCACAAGGAACTCTGCTATTTCAGGTACGGTAGGGAATGGAAGATTTTGTTGGACAGAAGAGAAAACAATCATCCATCCAAAGTGGTATGACAGCCGCTATCAGGTGTTGTTTCTGTGTTTCCTAGGACAACGAAAATAACATTTCTGTGTTTCCACAGCAACACAAATGTATTAGTCGTGATGCAAAATACATTCACAGTATTCAAAGGCAAAAAGTCTTATATATAGTAACGTAACAGATGAAAGATCCCTTTCCAGCTCAAGCACAGTTTTTCCTCCCAGTAACCTGCACAATATAATCTCAAACTAGAATTTATATGTCTCTGTTCCTGCACTGTACGCTCTCACAGATCTACTTCACGTCAATGAAGCAACCCGCAATTTGTTGGGTTTTGAACATAGGTTCTTTGCATTGTATGTTTAATTATGGGTATCAGCCAGAAACTGTCTTCTTCCTCTGCTTACACAGGTAACTCAGAAATGCTTTTCTGACCCATTCGGTGCTTTTTATTTGATAAATGTGTAGTCCTACAGAATAGACAAAAAACGTAGCTTGAAACTGGAGAAACATTGGTTATTGACTGTGTATTGGCTGTCAGCCTCAGCCCTAAAGAAATCACTACTACTTACGTACAGACCAGCATCGTGTCTTATGCACAGGTAACCTGCAACGTGCGAGGAGTGCAGTGGACACCAGGTATGTGCTAAGCTTCCTCAACACATCAAAATCAACCCCACACAGCACACACTCATGAGAACCACCTTGCAGGGATGATTGACACGTACAAAGGCTGCGTCATGCATATGCAATAACTCTTATGTACATCAGATACGCAAAGGCTGCTGTTCATGTCCCACATACCACAAGCGCCCACATTCCTGTTCAGGATATCTACCACAAAAATATAAAATGATTATACATCACAGATGGAAAACCACAACCAAAAACTGTCACTCAATCCTTAGCAGAGGTGCCAGTAACCAAAAGGGCTGGAGCTGGGAGAACGGATTTCCCCTACAAAAAGACTGAACTGGGTGATGGCACCTGGAGCTGTGCCAGCCAGTGTTACTCTAAAATCTGTGAAGACCAGGAGAAATTGTGCTCGGTACTACCAAGTCCGCCTGTGGTCCAACAGGATTTGATCAAGAGTGAATGGCACACCACTGAACCAAATTTATCTCTGCTTTCATAGTCAGGCACAGCCAGCATCTTGCTGGCAGGAGTCAATTCTTCATAGCTGTGTTCTTAATTTTACTATAAAATGTCAGCTTCAGGTTATAGCAAAACTGAAATAGAACTGATGGGACAATGTAGGAAAGGTTGGCTGGCTGACCCGTTTGTGAAATATAATTATTTCATTTTTGATGAGAAAAGAGAGATCGGGGTCACAGATACAAGTATTTACAAGTGCAAGCTATTATCTTAAGAACTCTAGGATTTAGCTAGGGAAAAATACATTTACTGGAATGAACACTGACAAGTAAAATATTTAATCCCCAAAGTTTTATTTCCCCCAAACATAAAATAACATTACTTTGAATGGTCCATAAATAACATTAATGGAGAGATTTTGAATGGGAAATCTCTAATGATATATGAGAGAGGACTTAAATAGGTTTAACTGGGCTCTTTCTCAAACTTGGCAACTGTGTTATAAATGGTTTTGGTTTTTTTAAGCAACATTATAATCCGTTATCTGTTTGGATCAAATCCTAAAGAAGCTTTTTGTTTCAAATTTGCGAACGCCTCCAACGCAGAAGCAACTACGGGAAAAATATTTTTTACTGCCCTACCACATTTAGAGAAAAGATTATTTTAGTGCTCTGTGCTGTGATGTGAGCTCTCTATATATGCCAATGGATGATTATGCAAAGCCTCATTTGTGCTTCAACATAACGTACATAAAGGAAGGCTTATAACGAAGTCCTGCCTGCAAAGCTGCTATCTGAGTCTACATCCAGAGGCGAAAAGGATTAAATGCTGCATTTTTTTAATAATGTTCTAATACAGTGCTATTCGAAAAAAGTTTGAGATAGGCTATGGATCACATTTTTGCAAGTTATATAAGAGCAGCAGTAAGATGGACAAGCTGTTTGTCCAAATTAGCATAGGAATGTTTTTCCCTCCCAGTTGAGGCCTTTCTAGTCCTCAAGTCTATGCCTCAAGCAAAAGTAGTAATATTGGAACATAAACCACAGGTCAAGATTTAAGCTCGTGTAAATTGACAATATTTCCCCAACATGACAATTTCAAGCAAAATAAAATGATTCCTCAACAGAGGTTCATCTTAGGATTAGAAACAGGAAGAAAGTTGTTGCTGGAGTGGGAAAAGACACTGAAGCACTGTCTTAAAAAGCGTGCAATGGATTTATGTGGTAAAGACTTTAGCTGCTCGCACTCACAGTAAGGTTGTGCATTAATCTAACATTCTCTAGTCTGCATGCTGAGCAATGTTGAACCCAATAAAATAACTGTTAACTTTACTGAATTGATGATATATGTATGCCATGGCTTACCCCACCGAAAAAATAAAACTGCATCTAACATAATTTAGACAAACAATTCAGAAAAAGCATGTAGAGTATAAGTAACACATCTAAATCTCTTTAACTAGCACACATTTAAGCATACACAAAAAGATAATTGTTCAAAAGTATAATTACGAGGGAAAATTTTGATTATGTATAATAAAAAATATTAAAATAAACCAAATAATTTAGATTTGTATTCAGCATGCGTTATCTTGGTTAAAATGCCATATGCAGGATTTTACTAAGTCAAGATTAAGATGTCTTTATTTCAGCAATAGTAAGAAACACTATTTTAAAAAAAATCCACGAGAATACTATTTTGCTATAAAATTTCTCAGTTACCTAGATTTTATGCTTGATAAATACTTCAACACTGTGAATACAATTAAAAAGAAATCCACAAGCAGCAATTCCTCTGCTCCCCTTTCCTATAACTTAGACTTCTAGAGTAAATTTCTTTAATCTTTAGCAAATCTTGTACCAGAATTTTTTTTTTCCAAAAGCACCTACAGTTTTTGAATGGCTTCTACAGTGTGACTCCCCAGATTGTGCATTATTCTCTTTGTATGAGGGTGTGTATTTGCAGCAGTTGTGAGACATAAAAAAACCCAAAAGTCTATGAACAGTTCTAATATATCCATGGAAAATATGTAGTAAGGAAGATGTTGATTTAAGAATGCCTAAGAATACAAACCTATCCATATTGACTCAAAAGATCCAAGCAATAAATATATATATAAAATAATCCTACATTTTGTGTTTGTATTTAATGTATTTTGTAGCCAAAGATTTCTTTGATGAAATTTTGCCTAAGGACTGTGAGGTCTGAACATTTTATATTTTAATCGGCATTGCTGTGATATAAATACATGACAATGAGCACCTTTAAAGACTGGACTGCTTGTTCTCTCTTATTTTTATCAAGTTTCATAACAGCATGTTTAGGGTGGCAAGTAACAGCTGCAACATAATGAACTTAGAGAAACTGCATATGTAAACTAGTTAAAATCTCTCCCAAAGAATCTCATTTTCAGTGAGATATTGAAATAAAGGATTTTGAGCAATATTTCTGACTGCCCAAAATTATAGACAGCTGAAGTACATGGGTTTAGCACAACTAAGCATGGGCATTACATTAAGCATACAATTACTCCTTTCAAAATAAAAGGAATGAGGTATATTTTTAGAATTTAATTGCGCATTTGCATGATCAGGAAAATACAGACTTTCTACACAAATCAAACTCCTGTGCGAGGAATTCTGTAACAATAACCATAATAGTCAGCTCAAATGAGATCAACTTCTACTTTTACTGTATAGATGTTTTCTCTCCCTCAATCAATAGTATTTATTCTTTTTCTGTTTCAGTGTAAGTAATCATCTAGATAAGCTAAACTCTGTCACCAATGAAACCAGTCCTAGGGAAGCTGAAATATTATTCAGTGGATCAGTTTCTCCAGACGTTTACACTCAAAAAAATCGAATTATCTGGGTACACAATCAGCATGAAAAAAGAGTCCAAAACCAGTGTCTGAACAGACCTTTTGCAAACAGGCTATCGCTACCATTGATTTTTCTCATACCATGAAATGACATTTGCAAGCTTCATTGTTCTCTAACAGCCACCATAAAATAGAATGCCTTCAGTATATATTTTTTTTAAATGTTTAACTGAAGAATGGAAGTGAAAAAAAATAATACTGAGCCTTAATTACAACTGTTAGCTATCATATAATTTCCTATTCATATTTCCTATTCATTTCCTATTCATTCTTCACTACAGAAGATTTCATCAGTTGCTGAGCTTCATGTAAGAATGACAATAGCTACTAAGATTTTTAACACCCCTCCCAAAACCAAAAACACCTCTCAGAAGCTGAATTAGAGATATTGGAAGTAATGTGTGCTACAAATCCTCAATTAAAAAGATAGAGCTTCTATGTAAGTTTTAAAAATTCTTGTAACTTCTCAATCTACTTTTCACAAAGCTTTCAATTATTTTCTGTGTTTTTGCCAAAGTTCTTCCATTCACCTGGTTCTGTGTAGTGATTGCTTTGTTTTCAGAAAAGGAAAAGCATTAAGCTTTTTCAGAAAATTTATCTTTCTAAACCAAAATGCAGGCACACGTCCCACCCCTCCAAAAAAAGGTATCTGCAAGTCACTCAGGTAGATGGATTTAGAGGGGAAGTTACATACAGTACCATTGAATAGAGTATTTGAGAAGGAATTAAAAAGAATGAGATTATGCATCTTTTGGACAGGGTATGAAGAATACAGGCAGAAAAAGAGAGCAGGCTGTCTTGAATGAAAGAGCCATAGAGCTAAGGAAAAAAGTCACCTGCCATATTTCTCCTTCAGTCTAGGAAACTCTGCATCATCCATTTGTTTTAATTCATCAATGTTGCTTCAAAAGTCAATCTATTATATGAATATACTCTTCTATTTAGGAGACCTTGTAATTCCTCCTATTTTTTAGTAACTCAAAAGAAATGAAGTTTCTAAAATTAATGTGTCCTAATATACCACGGCCACATTCTGACATTTTCATCTTCAGTCCCTTCAGTGGAAAATACCAATTGTTTAATCAGCTATTCGAGGCAGTGACCTCCCAGCTAAGCACAATACACTTATTTTTGTTACCATTTCAATACAGATACTTAAATAGAAAGAAACAATGAAAAAATAGCTATGCCCAGATGGTACCATTCAGGTCATTTTGAACCACACTGAGTTATTACTGTGTGACTGATGTTTCCCGGCAACAACAAATGATACGATTAAAGCAGTTTCAAACCTTTTTGTAGAACAATTAAAGTCTCAGTTATAACTCTGGAAAAAAACCCTTTTTTAATGTGTAAGTTTTGATCAAATTTATGAGACATTGTTATAATCCTGATGTTAATACTTCACTTTATGGAAAATCCCATTAAAGTTACATTTCATGGAGTAAAGAAAACTGTTCTGCCTGAAGAAAGATATCAGCATATAGCTCTTATTTTTCTCCCAGTTCAAAGCCACTGCAAAGTGTTTGCTGAAGGTTCAATTTTGCAACACCTTGAGCCTGATTCTGTTGAAGCTGAATTCAACACAATTGTATTCCTCCCTTTGGTTAAGTGTTGGATGATATCCCGTCACAAGACAAATTATTCACTATGATTAACACTTGGGAAACAGCACTCTCAGTGCCACAAAAAAAAAAAAATGTACAAAGGATTGAAATACTTTCAAGATGTAAGAAGTAAAACAAAAAATGGAGCTTCAAACAGGACAAAGATGCTGCTGATCAAGTATATTGTACAGATGGAACCTTATTTTTATCTATTTGTTTTGATTAATCAGAAATACTGATCTCGTACCCCAGAAGATTAAAGTTTCCTTACATCTAACAATGGCAATAAATCATCCATATTTTTAACACAGAAATGGTTTTAAAAAGCGTCGAGTTCCCTGTGCCTCAGTCACAGAAGTTCAGGATTTTCCTGCATTTAAATTAAGATCTTTGTCATTTCCAGCTTTCTTCAGGAATCTTTTCTCATAGGTCAGATTAAGATGTTTCTAGTGTGCCAGAATCATCATCTTTTTTTTTTTGTTGTTTGTTTAAATTCCTGTAGGAATTCTGTAAAATGTCAGAGTATAAAAAAAGTTTATTTCTGTCCTTTGACTGGAGCAGGGCAGCTTGAAAATTCTTAAATTCAACCGCAACTAGCAATTCTCTTCCTGCAAGGATTCCTGCAGTTCCTGTATTCCTTGACTTCACTTCATTTTTAAGCTGTTACAGATACTGTTTTATGAACTGATGTATCTTCACAAATATTTTACATGCATTTTGTGCTTCAGAATATTTTGCAGATTGAATCCTCCTCTTTCACTCAATCTCAGAAGTTTCTCATATCTTCCTGCATATCTGTTTGTTTAGCTTCCCAAATATACTTTTGAACTATTTAACTGGAAAAAAAAACCTAAACACCACACCTCACAATGGACTAGAGTATGACCTAACTCACACCACATAAATCATGGATAATGATACCAAAATTACTGCAGTGAAACCGATATAAATTCAGAGAGATAAAAATGGACTCTCTTCATATACTTAGATTTAGTTACTCTGCTTGCTTTTTTAAGGCTTGCCTGTTAGTTGATGGTTCAAATCATACTTTTCTGCTGACTTGTCTTTCAAGAAATCCGTCTGCCTCCTTTACTTGATTTTGTTGAGCATTTTCTTTCCTCTGTCAGCCTATTAAGCACACTGTACTGGTATCTTTTGAGTGTACTTTCAGTGGTGACTAATGATGTACTAATGAAGCAGAGCCTGGAGCCCACACTGAGTGCACGAATAGGAGAAGCAGGGCTGGTAACCCCAACCGAGGGAGCCTCATTCAACAGCAGTGGTCTGCTCAGCCTGCTGGTTTTCGGTACTGGTCACAAAGCTGCAACATAACTGGTGTGCTTACTCCAAATGCAAACTATTTATCACCACTCAAAACCAAAGACTTCACATGTGGTCTGAAAATGTCAGCTCACTAAGAGGTACTAGTCGGAGAGGAGAGGAGAGGAGAGGAGAGGAGAGGGAAAGAAGAAAAAAACAGAAAAAAGAAAAAAGAAAAAAAAGAAAACAAAAGAAAAAAAGAGAAGAAAGAGAAAAAAAGAAGGAAAAAAGAGAGGGGCTCACAGCATCCAGCTTTATACCCCAGTCCAAAGCAGCTCCGGGTTTGGACTTGGGGTCATGGTTGCTCTGGCAGTGCTTCTCTCTCTGCCTAATCACCATGCCTCAGATAACCACCCATGTCTCGGGGAAAGAATCTCCCTTAGCAAAGCAATAGGAATCTTTCCAATGACACCAACAGGCACTGGATCAGCCCCTTAATAAGGAAAACTACTAGAATTATTAAAAACGTCCTAAGTTCTATCTCTAAATGAAAGTGCTCTAAATTAAGGTACAATTTCTGCCTTGCAAAGGACTTGTTCAAACTTGTGTAAATCAGCACAGTCCTTGGCTCACACTATTTTAATAAGACCCATGTGTATTAAACCAGATTATATGACACATGTTAAGGTTCATGTTTGATATCAAATTAAGTATTCAGATGATTTATGGAAAAGAGTTCACCTCCCTTTCCCCCACGTGAGGTTTAAGACTAATCTTCAACCAGATCTTCCAACACTTTCTGCATTTAGGTCTTCCCCACTTGAAACCTTCAATGTTGTTTTTATTATCACAAGAGACCGATACCCAGCACAGCATCTGTTATTATTCCCTTGCCTTCTCTCCCTGGGAGAACGTCTGAACCTAGCATATATCACTGCGATTACTGGATGCTGCTAAATTCCTAGAAAAAAAGAAGCATTGCTTTCCTCTGCCTTGTAGAAGGATTTGATTGCACTATTACTCTATGCACTAATGTGCTGCTTGGCTATAAAGGGAATTGTTGAGTAGTTTCTTTAAAAAAAACATACCAATAAAACCCCCACAAGTTCCATAAAGTAAACGAACACCCACCATTAGCTCTTACCCACAAGGATCAGTGTGACAGCTGTATTGATAATGACAGACATTTGGCTGGAATCGCTTTGGGAGGCAAAAGTGTGAGTTACGCCTCCCTCTATCCACCAAGATGCTGTGCATTAGCATCTGTTACAGAAAGCAAAAGCAGGTGATGCTATAGGTCATTCACCCCCTCTTGTCATTTCCACTGACGGAGAAGCTTCACAGGTCACCAGGGATATTATCAGAAATGATCTCCTCAGGCTGAAACAGGAATTCACTGCTTCACCAGATAAACCTCAGCCTGCCTGTTTTACTATTTCCGTGTAATCAGTGCCATGCTTTCAAGTGCACTTACCCGTTGTGACCCTAAAACTCATTTCCATTTGTTCTTCTTTTGGATACTGCAATAACGTAATTCCTGATGCGTTCATTTAGGGCTTCCTACGGTAAATTTCAGCCCTGGCCCTTCTCCCACCCCCTTAATTCTTGTTGCAACATTTGCCCCAGTGTGGCTTTTTTTTAAAAAAAGAAATGTCTGTAGGTATCTAGCCAATACCCTAATGAAATCTGATTTTGTTTTATCAACATATGCACAATTAATTTTCCACTACTTACCATTTTCCTTCAGTGTGGAAACCAGCCTGGTGAAGACCCTGATGTATAACTTTCCTTCTGCTTTGAAACGTGGTATAAACGGGTACAGACAGGTATGTTGCAAGCTCCCATAGGCAATGATCCTATCCAGAGAAAATAGTTTCAAAACAATAAATACATCTGAATATAAATAAAGCTATGGGCTTGTGTGATGAATTTAAAACAATGCACAGACCTGGCATTAATTAACCATGTGCCGTTAGTTTCAACAGACCCTGTCCTCAGCAGCTGCCAGCAAACTCTAGTTCTACTCATTGTCTGAGCTATTACAAGCCAAAAAAGGTGTTCCAGAAAGATTTATTGCCTGAATAGCTCGGCTGCACTGAAACCTTGGTATTTACACAGGATTTCAGTATATGCGTATCACAAAGCTCATATCCCTCTTTTACAGATGGGTCTTCCAAAATAATCTGACAAGGGTTAAGTTGCTTGCATGCTGAGACCACTTGCTGTCCTGTAGAAAAATATTCTTTTATTACTCTCCTTTACTGTGTACATACGTTTTTCCTTGTCTTATGCAAAGATGATAAATTCTTAGGGTCACAGAACGTCTTTTTGCTCTGCATTTGGCTGCACAGTGGGAACACACTGAGTAACTAGGGTGTACAGGCCAAAGAAATTACTAATAAATAGAAAATTCAAATTACTTGACTAAAAACACATAGGGAAAACCCAGTGAAAATGTGTGAAAGCAAAACACCTTTATCTGTATTGTATATGCACATAAACCTCAGTGCACCTCCGAGATTCGCCTCCTCTATCCAGTATTTTAGACTGAATTGGTCACAGACTGATTATGTGGAAAACTGTCTGCTCCGTGAGATATCAGTAGCCTTTCAACCTGTGGAACTACTTAAAGTGGAATCCTGAACCTTTAGGTTTACCTACTCTACAACTTCTACAAATATGTTCGCTTAAAAAAAGTTAGAAACAGCCCAGCAAAATTTTAGGAACATTCATTATGTGAGTTTTGCTTGCATATCTCCATTAAAAGCAGCTGCACAGTTAAATACTGTCTATTTCTGGTCCTGCCTTTCATTTGACAAAGCCATTTTAGAACAATGTTCTGTTACTGATAACAATTTTATTCTATATGCTTTACTGATAAGACTTTAAACAGAGGATGACAGTGCATATTACAGGCAATATATCCAAAGAATTACAGATGACATTTTATCTGTTCACAGAATGCTGTGCACGTTTCTTTAAACTATCTCTGAGAATCTAATCGTCATCATCTAAGTATTTTTCAAAATCTTATTTTAATGAAACACATTTAGAAGCTCATTTTAATGAAACACGTTTTACCTTTGCATACACTGAAATGAAGTAGGGGTTTGCCATACTGCTTGCTCCCCTTAAAGGAATCAAAGGCAGAAGACAGTTTCATCACAAAAGCAGTAAAACCACCTGCACTTCCAGTTGTCTATCTCATCCCTTTTTCATTTCCTCTGCCTGACAGCAGGCCACTTTATATGCCCCCCAGATGAAAAATAAAGGTAAACTGTTCTCATCCTTGGAGATCAGGACTCAATTTTGCATACGCTCCTATGCACTGGACTTTCAAAGCCCCGTTGGCTAACAGAAGGTCGCCTTTCGCACTGATGCCCTTCTAGCCAACTGGGTAGCAATTAAGCCATGCAAGTTGCATATTTTTAAAGCATAGACACGGCTATAATGAAGTCACCCATCTCCTTCCAAGCCCATCAGCCACAGAAGAGCCTCTGGCCGCATCTCCTCCATGTGAGAGGTGCAATGGTAAGGAAGGCCACTGTCCTTGTCAGTTGGGAACCTCACTCTCAACCGACACGCAAATGCAAGACAGACAAGAACAACAGCAGGATCTAACTCTGCAAATGCTTTAGCACATGTCTAACCAAAGGGAACTACGCAAGTTTTCGCAGGAACAGAGCCTCGCTGATTACAGTCAAAACGTGATTGAAATCTACCTACGGGCTGCACAGGACCAAGCCTACCACAGGTTGAACAATACGCAGCCACTTAATTTCTCCCGACTCATACCCCAAACACAGATATGACTTCGAGGATACGCATTTTCGCTCCTTACATGGAGCCTGATTAATCTGAAATGAAGTACAGGATTTTTATTCTAATAACATATTTGAAAGTTTCTCACTCCAGTAAAACTCCTTCGTGTTCTGTTTGTGATTTATTACAGTTGCTAATAGGAAAACTCTAAATAAAAGTAGCAAAAAGGTTTAAAAGATAAAAATAATGAAAATATTTCCAAACAAGCCCAGTGTCGGACAGAAAAATTTTGTAAATGCCCTTATAAAAAGCTTTTTACAAACACAGAAGCAGAGCATTGCCCTCACTTCCACTACTTCTATACTGAAACATTCCCAACAAATGGACCTCTGCTTCTTAAAAAGCTAATCATGAGTTATGAAGATCTACTAAAAGATGAAACTTAACCAATGAATAAAAAATGAGATGAGATACAAGGGTGACAAATAGAAACTCTACAGGACGCAATAGAAAAGATACATGCTTACATTGCTCAGCCAGGTCTTCCACAAAGAGTGCACAATGTTATCATTGATTTAAATGGGAACAAGATCAGATCAAGATGCAGAATTTTTACAGATCCCACACTCTGCAGAAATTTCCCCGAAAATTATTTCCTTCCTAGGCAGAAAAGAAATCGCTGGTAAACCGCATACAGCACGTCTCAATTTGGGACAGTTCTCTGGTATAACCTTTGTCTCCAGTCATCAAATAAAAAGATGGATAGATCTTATTTATGCAGGTCACTATATTCGTTATACCCATACTTTATAATATGCACCCATTAGTTTTTATAGCAAGAATATTATAACTCCACCCAACCTTCATTATAAAGTCTTCAGTTTCTCTTATTGTAGGTCCAGAGGACCTAATCAAACTCCAGGAAAGAAAGTTATCAAATGATTTCTGTAAAGAATTAAGAAAACCCCAAAACATCCAAAAGCTCGCTGCTGAACACACCAAATGAACTAAATAATGGGAAACACATTTACAATGTCCTTTAATGGTAAGCCTATCCAATTTGTGATTTAAGAGGTCAAACTATTGGTTATTTTTGCATTCCTGGTAATTTAAGAAGAAGCAGACTGGGAAATGTGCACTCGCAGGCCTTATAAAACTGCCTTCCTTATTTTGAATAATAGACATGTATTGTAAAAAGCTTACTAGTGGAAAAGCCCCCCTCCATGTTTACGCGCTTTGGCTGGAGAGCTCTCTGCCCATGAGGCTCACAATGAAGAATGAGCGTTTAAAGAGACAAAAGAAATCAGCCACAGAAAATCCCGCCACCCATGTGTCCGGAAAATATGAATTGCTCCAAGAGTTGGGACGACAAAAACTGCTGACACCAGATGGTAACGTTCCCTGCGAGAGTACCGCACCATGATCTTGTGCTGAGAATGTGGCTTTTTCTCAAGGGCCTGAGGCTAAGCCTAATAACCGGGCAGGCAAGAGGAAGGAAAGGATGAGATGGGAACACAGCTACAGCTCTCGGCTGGGGCAGCCCCAAAGACTTCTGCCCCTCTTGCACTAGCACAGGCTCCAGCCAGCCCACCCACAGAAACCACCAGCCTGGTTTTACCCAGGCTTAAGACTATTTTATAAGACTCGAGGGATGTTACATTGACTTCAGTGGATTACACCCTACTATGTAAAAAAAAGTAAATTGAGGCAAATCACAACACGTCCATAAAATAAATGAAGTTTTAAAAGCTGGAACATTTCTAATTAAATTTCATTTAGGCCCAGCCAAACTGGACAGTGGTCATTTGAGGTTTTATATTCCAGCATGAGTGGAACATAATAGGCTGGTGGTTAGGACACTAACTTGAGGTGTGGAACAGCGCATTTCAGCTCCATGTGCTGCCTGCTTAGCGTTGATCCAGCTCCAGAAGCAGCAGTCTGCCGGAAGTTAACCAGAAGAAGGAGCAGCAGGAAATGGAGCTATGTTCACCCTCTATCTACACAGCTACACGTTTAAAGTCAGTCGTGTTCTTCAAAAAATAAAGTTAATGGATTCTTAGGTAATCTTTAGGTCCTTTCCAAGCCAAGTATCAAAATCATGTTAACTTAATGGTTGACAAAGCTGAAATTTGAGCACAATGTAATTTTAACAAGTTCACAAACACCCAGACTCTGAAATCATATTAGCAATTCTGTCCATGACAGCTAATCCAAAACACAGCCCACGTTTTCTCCTGCTTGGGGCAAGAGAAGGGGCAAACAGCAGTGCATCCTTAACTCAAGAAACCACCAAGGCGGGTATTGCCTACTGTGTATTTTAAATCAGGATCAAAAAAGCACTGCTCTTCAGTCAGTCGCTTGTCACTTTTCTGCTTTAACCTTGACCTCTGAGAAGAGACTGTGCACCCAGGACAACTGTTTGTTTCTTCCAACCTTACTAGCTCGTCTAATGATACCTCCCCTCTAATAGAGTTAGACTTGCTAAAAGGCAAAGCTCAACCGAACCCAAACCTCAATGCTTTCTTAGGTGAACTTATGTGGCTGTCTGCAGGGATCTCTGTCTGTGAATGGTGGGGAACACCTGCTTGAGTTGTGCTTCTTTTAATTTTGGTAGATTACATAGGGGCTGAGCCTGCCAGCAGAGAAAAACCTGTGATGATGCACCCATTGCTTTTGCAGGGGATGAATCAGGAATATCTCTTTCCTTGACTTTTCCTCTAAGCCTAACCAGAAAGTCAAGCAAGATGAGTTTCAAATTGTTGTGTTTATCAGGAAAATATTAATAAATTACCTAAAGGCTTTTCATAGCTAAACAGAAGACGTAAGGATTTTATGCTTTTTTCCACAATACTATTTTTTTGTGTGGAGACGGGTATGCTGGTCTCAGATCTAGGCAACCAAAAGATTTCCCAAAGTGGTTAAACAAACTGTCATGATGTAGAGCGATTCTATAGTAACTTGATAGACACAAAGTAACCTGAACAGATTATGAGATTATAAATCCTACTGATATCTGAGTTGATTTCTTTGTTATACAGTAAGTGTAGACAGAGACTGTGTGTGAATAATGGCAAAACTGTATTAAGGCAAGGAAAAAAAACATTCACCTGTTACTGCCCAAGTAATGCACAAACTGTTCTTAGAGTAAAGCCCAACATCTAGCAGATGTGGTCTGGCGTTAACGTTCTGTAGACTGAACTGCACCAGTTCCTTTCTGTGACTCCAAAGCAAAAGGAGACTTAATTCTTTCTCCTCCACCCAGCACTGGCCAGGCTGTGTCAAGCATCAGTGGGAAATAAGCTGAGGTCATACCCAGTATTTCCAATTGCAAGGTGAGCGGGCAGGAAGCTGAGACCCCCGCACTTTGTACCCAGTCCTCGTTCACCAGTAGAACAGGGCTCAATGTCAATGTATCAGCTGCTCCAGGACAGGCAGAAAAAGAAATATACTCCATGCCTGCTCAGTGGAGAGCTAACCATCGTTTCGTGCTCTCAGTACACCTGATCTGTTCCAGTTCCCCTGACCCCACAAAAATTTACAGTCAAACCCAGCACAACTTCAGTCAAGATAGCTTTCTGCAAGCTGCATCTGCAGAAATGAAATTAGCAGCAATATATCCTTTGCCTCAAAGGACTGCGCTGAGTCTTCATTAGTTGAGTTTGTAGAGGGTTAGAGATCACTGGATAGGAGTTCTGCACAAGTGCGAGGCGTTACGACATTACATACTGCAAAACTTTGTTGAGCTACAATTTTTGTGGTAGCCTGGGGATTGTTGTGGTCAGAATCAATTATGTCACTCTGTACTTTTGGTTACTAAGTAAAATAAACAGATCAATCTATTTGGTTTTAGCAAGGTACATAAGTTTTACTAGTAATTTTGTTCACCCTTTACTTGCTGTCCCTCTCTCTTCCACTGTCTTCATTTAGGATCAGAGAGCCTTTCAGGCTGGAAAGGACTTTGGGAGGTCATCCACCCAGCACATCCTCCCACACAAAGCAGTCACAAGTCTGAATTCACACCACATAGCACCAAGGCCTTCTCCAACTTGGCCTCCTCCAAGGATGGAGATCACACGGCATCTCTGGTCCAATGCTTGACTGTCATAGTAAAAACCATTTTTCTGTGTCAAATGGGAACCTGCCCTGTTTCAATTTACGCCCACTGTCTCTCCCCCTCCTGCCATGCACCTCCTTAAGGAGGCTGGTGGCATTTCTTCAGTAGCTTCATTGTAGGCACTGGCTGCTACGGGGTCCTCCAGAGCTGCTTCTCTTCCAGGGTGAACAAGCCCAGGTCCCTCTGCTGCCACTCCCAGGGCACCTGCCCCAGTGCCTCGATCATCCTGGTGGCCCTCAGCTGAACTTGCTCTAGTCTACTAACATCTTTCTTGTCCTGAAGCCCCAATGCAGGACACAGTACTCCAGATGTGGTCTAATGAGTGCTGAGTAAAGTTTTCTCTTTCAATCTTCGCCTCAAAAGCAATCCAACATTTCCAACATCGATGGTCACTAGCTTCAAAGTGAGAATCACAGAGAACAACTGCAAAAAATTCCCACTGAAGCAGTTTAAAATATTTCAGCCCTTTAATGAACTTACCCCTGGAGAACTGTTTCAAACTCAATAGGCTGAATTTCAGCAAGAGACTATTTGGAGTTAATTTTTTTTTTTTTAAGAAATCCAAACCTTGCCTGAAAGCCTGCTCCTTTCTCTGTACACAAGTGCACGTACACACCATGACATCTATGCCATGAGTGGTGGAGCCACTTTTACAGTGCGCCTTTGACCAACTGGCATGGACTTTGCCAAGTTTACTAGCTAGAAGCACCTCTGCCTGTCCTGATCCTTGAGCAATGTTAGTCAGTTGCCATTTCTAATATCCTGTCTGATTTATGGTTTTCCTCCAGGGCAAAGACTTCAACAATTGACTTTGGGTTTGGGCCTACAATCTGACATATGTTAGCCATTACCTAATTTTCAGGTGTTGTGTGGTATAGGAACTGTGCAAATAATTACTTTTTTGGATCTGTGACTGAAGTTATTTTTAATAAGACTTTGTTTGATTTCTCAGCATTTTGGACTATTTGTTTTCATTACGTTTGTAATACATTTCTGGCAACTGCACATGCCTTCCCGTATATGACAGGAAAATTATGAATGGCTTGATCACACAGAATGATTTATAAATCTGTTAATTACTATCATGGATCACTTATTTTAATCCTAAGGCTTAGCTGAGCTACATGTTGGCACAGTGAATAAAGGGAACAAACATATCTGAAAATAGTAGTTACGTTATTTATTTAGTTTTAATATAAGCTGAAATTAAATCCTTGTCTGTTCCCTTGACTAATTTTAGGACTAATGAGGGTAGGACAAAATTGTGAATTGGAAGAAATTGTAAATACTCGTCTGTCATTGGTTTCAAAGGGTATTAGGTACCTTTTACAATTAAACCTACGCCTTCTTGCTCAGTATCTCAGAGTATCTTTTTAATTACAGTAGACTCATTTATAAAAGTCATTTATAATGGCAAAGATAGCAAAGGTTTGCAATAACATGTTGTCACTCTCATACCTCTACACAGCGGCCCCTTTCCCTTGCTGAATTACAAATGCACATTAAAATTTCCTGCCATTTAAAAATAATCATTAGGAGGAATATTCTTACTATCAAGAGACTCTGTCTCCATCTGCCCCCCGACTTGTCTGGGCTTCAGTACAGCAGTTTCCATCTTCTCTGCCAGACTGCCTGGGTGTCAGCAGAGAAAATGTTTGCGAGTTCTCCTTTCATTTTTTATGTCCATAGCTTCTCAAAAGATGACCCTCCTCAGCAGCTTGGTCGGCAGCTGAATCAGTTATTTTAACAAAAGCAAATAACGTGTTTTACCTTAATCCAAGCTTGAAAAGATTCCGGCTTGAAAATCTTGAGTTAAGTTTTGGAACAACTTATCCTGAAATTTTTTCTTGAGCAAGGAGGGTGGAAGGCAAGAAATGAGGAAAAGGCTGGAAACTTCAACTCAGAAGTCTTAAGTTTAGCAAAGAATCTTTGCTAAAAGGATCTTCTAACAGGCATCAATAGGCAACATGAAGCAGAACAGGTTATTTCCTCTTTACCTATGCAAAACAAAATAGAGGAGCAGGAAACTCTCTATTTAGGCTATTTGTGTGTTTTATGGTTGTTTTTTTTTCTTCAGATTCTGCATCTTTCCTTCCCCTGAATCTGCAATACCTATAGGTATACCTAAATGTCATATATGGCTGATACTGAAATGCCAATTTTTAAAAAAAATCATTTTCTTATGTGGTTATTTGTCTTGTGAGCAGAAACTGGCTACCAACAGCCTATTTGAAAGGCAGGCACATCTCCCTGCTGCTAACATCACACTAGGAATGTCAGGAGCAGAATTCTTTTGTACCATTTGAAACTGCCTAATTTATTTCCTAAATGCAAGGAACTGGTGATGAATTTTGATCATCAAAAAGCAATTTAGCATGCCACATAGTGTGTTCTAGTGCTTGACTAGGGACACACCTGGAAAGCACATTTTGCCTTAAGCCTTAACTTAAAAAAAGAGAGTGCGATGCATAGGCTAATGCTTTATCTAGCACTAGTTTCATAGGCTGTACAATGTTTAAAATCTTAATGACATTTTCTAGAGCCACATGAAGAAACAATATATTGGGAATGCTTGGTACTACCCTCCAAATGAAACAACTTTATCCATTGGCATTGCAAATTTTTCTTTACGCCATAAGAGCTAGCAAAGGGCTACAAACATCCAAAAAAAGGGTATCTAATTTGGCATTTCTACAAACAGATTACACAGTCAAGCCAAATAATGTGTCAGTCATAATACTGGAAATATAACAAGTTTACATTTTAATTCGCTGCACATGAAACCTCTTTACAGTGTGTTTCATATCACTGCTCCTCATCCCAATTATCAAAAATCCTTTCTTTCCCTATTCACCATAAGCATGAACACTATAAGCAAAACTGCAGGTGTTTGCCAAAGAAGTTACTTCATTGTGGATATCAGTTCATAGTTTCAAAATTAATATTTACTTTGGCTTGCCTTAGGCTTTTGTTTTTATTTTTTCCCTGACCATTTAAGACAGACTTGTACAGTCACCTCAAGACGGCATACAACGCTGGTCTTAAACTACAATGGAAAAGAGAAAACCCCATCAATGGTAATTAGCTTTGTCTTGTAAAGAGCTTTCAAGTCCCATCCCCCCCCTCCCCCCCAAATTCTTAGGAGCCCTTATGGTACAGCTAGTTGCTAGCTTCAGCTACATATTAAGTTAAAGATAAAGAAAACTCCTTGACTGACAATTACAAGGTGACTTTAAGATGAGTAGATTTTGTTTGCTTATGTGGTGTAGGAAATTATAAACAGAATGAGCATACAAAACCATAAAACATTCATCTGGATATCTCTAACTGAAAAGTGTTTTGATTTTTTGCTTTCATTCTTTAATTCCACAGCCCATTTGACAGTCACAGCATTCAGAAATGATTAGTGACATCAACATGTTGCTAATAACAGCTTTGTGGCTTCTGGAAAATTCTGCATTTTCTTATTTTTAAAACACTTCAATTGCCAATTTATCAACTTTAAATGCATCAGCCACCTGCTAAACCTCCTATATAACATTAAAACTAACAAATCCCCTTTCACATAAATTTCTGTTAAATAGATCCATTCATTGGATACCGTTGGTACATATAGATGTTGTCAGAGTCGATGAAACATTAGGTGAAACCACAGACTGAGCTGGAAAGAAGCAGGTATAGCTACATATAGCGTATGTCACATACCTGACTAATTTGGATAAGGTCTTTTGGTCACACTGCTGCTGCGTGATCACACAAAGCAAGCATCTCTTCCTGCACCATCACCAGAAATATTGTATTTAGTCATTAACCCTTTGCCTATTAGGTGGCATTTCCTGATGAGGGAGTGTTAATGGCTCCCACATTAACACATGCGGCGAGTACCCATGAGTGACGGGTGAGGAGAGGGTTAAAACGCGTTTCTTTATGCATATGGTTCCTGTCTCAGCTGTGAGATCAGTTATAGGTCCCTGGCCAAAGATAACAGCTAAAATATAACAGATGCTGGTGCTTCCACAGCTGAGGTGAAGTATTTCCTTTCATCCTCACTAGTCACTGATAACGTCCCAATTCTCTATTCACTGGAAACGTCAAGGGCACGAGCAGGTTATTACAACGTGAAATGAATGGACTGTTTAAACTGAGCCTACGCCTGCACGTGGTGTGATGTTTCTCCAGTCCTGAGAGATTAAAACTCAGAGCAAGGAAGACAATGCTGCTCTCGCAAAGGCGGTCGCTGGACATTAGAAGCCGGGGTCCTTTCTAATAGGGTACCAGTGGTGAAGAGGGGGTCGGCTGTCATCATCCAGGTCTTCCTGGCACAGCCATCAGTGCAGGGCTGATACGCGAATCCTTCCTCCCTGTGGCTACTGCCAGCCCATCCTGGCCTGTCACTTTTTCAGCCCAGTCAAAACACAAGTATTTGAGTAAGGAGTCACCCCGTGTGAACATACATACTGTAAGAGGAACTAAACCTCTTACAAGTTCATAGAACTTGTACTTTCCCAAATACTTCCATCATTTTGCAGCCCTTTGAATACATCTTAACCTGTAGGATTGTGTGTTTTTCTCTGTGCTCTAAGCGCAACCACAAAATGTTACACATCTGAAACCTGGTCGACATAAAACATTTTCCAAGCAAAGTTAATGAGCTTAGGGACGTTTTATGCTAGCAGTTGCTCTTCTTATATGCCAGCAGTCAAGTTGCTCTTCACTAGTATAGTTGAAATAACTTTATGATATACAGTGCTGGCACTAGCAGCAAATGCTTGCTCGTGTGGAAAAAAAAAAAAAAAGCCAAATACCCAGTATGCATGCATAAATACATTCATACGTCAGGGAAGCTGGTATATACATAGCTACACAAATTTGGAGAGTGACTTTTTTGCTGCTTTCCTGCACAGATGTTGGTATAAGGCCGGCTAGTCCTTCTTCCTTTCACCTCGCATAAAAGGAACCAAATCAAGACTGGTAACATTGCTACACTAGTAAGTAAACAAAAGAAAAAAAAAAAAAGTTAAGTTAACTTGCCACAACTGTGGCAAGTAGTGCCACAGTAAATGAGGATGGCATGGATATGTACATTTTTGTAGTAAAAATATCCTGGGGAAATGTGGTTTTCAAGTAAGGTCATGCATGCAGCTTTAAAGTGTGATCATACAGAGCTGCTATGCGAGGAATCAAGATGACATGAGAACACTCAGGTAAATAATATTTCAGCAAAAGTTGCTTAAAGAGGAAAAGAACAGTATAAAGAAGCAAGTATAAAATAACAGATTGTGGTGTCTATTTTCCTTGTATCAATTCAAGTGCATTTTTAGAAGAAATACACAGATTATAAAGCCTAGATTTCAGCCTAAAGGGTTTTCCGCTCTGAAATCACTTTGCCAAATAGCCACAGAGATGCAATGACAGTGTATACGATTCTGGATTTTTCAATACCATCTGGCCAAAGGTTTTGTATGCATCTCAAATTCTGTTTTTGTTAAACATGCATCTTGATTGCTAACCCAAACTAACAGAAAAACTGTATATCCAGACAAACCAAACAAAATAAAAAGACCATGAAAAGTCATGTAAAAAAAAAAAATCAGGAAAGTCTAACATTCCTAAAACTAAGAAAATCTTATATAAAATGTAATATTCTGTTAGTTGGAGAGGGCTGTGTGAGCTATAGATCAAGATGGATCTGTATGAATATTCATTGTCCTTATGCTTTGCTTGGGACCACCATTGTACAGAAGGCTCCAGCTAGAATAAAATGTAGCTGTCTACTTTGGTAACTGACTCCCAAAGTCCAAGATTTCCAATGGAAAAACATTCATTCAGCCTTAAAACTCTCACTGACAGAAGTTTGTTTTTCCAACTAATGGACACATTTCTGCAAAAACTATCAGCTTTCCATGGGAAAATACTGATAGGTCACTAGAAAGCATAACAAATGAAAACCAAGAAGCAAATCTATATTGGTAAAATATTTGGTTTTGTTCATATATATATATATGTAACTGTGCCTTGTGGAAGTTACCAACCACACTCCTCTCCAGGCTGGACTGCATCTCTCATGATACATCTGTTCTCCTCACCAAGAAGAGAGGCTGTGATTTATCATGAATGTTGTAGTATGACCAAGAAACCTAATCCATCGAGGAGAAGGAGATCATAAGACAGCCAAAGTACGTTATTACACTTGCAAATTGGGCATTATTTCAGAAAAATCTATCAGTAAAACCATGAAATATTCTCAGCTATTTTACTTTATTTTCTCTTTTGGCAATAAAATGACAAACTTCATTTTTTTTTTTGACAGTTCGAATTACTTTTTATAGTTCTAGACTGGCTGTGTTGGAGGCCACGATATGTGAGCTGAAGGAAATTTTAATTCAGAAGAGTAAAATTTCACCTTTCTTTCAGGAAAAAATCACCTTTTAAGTTACTCATTAGAATTTAATCTACAGGACAGGAAATCTGCTTCAAAACTTAGAATTTCTTAAAATCGTATCAAAATAAAAGGAGGAGAACAGGAAAGAAAAACAAGTGAATATTAATACAAAAGGCTAAATATAATACCAAAAGCAAATAAGGTCAGAAAGAGGTAGGTTTTCCCTTCAATATTTAATCCAGCATCTAGAAAAGAAGTTGCAAGCCATTATGTTTATAAAGAAGTACTTCAAAGGAAAATCTCTATTTGAACAGCTGCACTGAGGTTTACCTGAATCTGTAGGAGAAACTAAGCTCTGAAAAACAAACCTGAGCTACTTGTTTTGATGAATTTTAGCTAAGATGACCAATAACATAAAAGTCAACGTTTTTATTTAATCCTTTACTGGAGCAAGGCAAAATAACACCCTCGCAGCTGTAACAATGCGGTTACATACGAGGCCATGCAAGCTGTGATATGCCATATGTAATTCCTCTACTACTATAGGATATTTTGTTGATAGTATCCAGATATCAGAAATTGCTCAGAGGAGGTGACAATGACATGGCATTTTGCTTTCTGATCGACTGAGGAAAGCTGAAGAACTTGAACACCTGCAAGTCCAGAGTTGACACCAGAAGCAGTAGGTATTTCAGGGCAAAAGGGACACTGAACCATCTTTTCAGCCACTCTGTTAATGAGCATGAGCTGCTGATCAAACACTTGCCCAATAATTGTACCACAACATTGAATTACATTACATCCTTGCAAACACCAAATGCAGTGATACCCAATGCTTCATCAGTGGCAATCACTGACAGGCAAAACGAAAAGTCTTAAAAGCAAAGCATCCTTTCCGTGTTCCCAGTGACAGCTCCTCTTTCCCCTGTGAGTGCCAGTTTGTTAGAAGTTGGATCTCACAGTGTCATTAGGCTCGCTGAACGCATTCAGAAGTGTTCCTTGTGACCTTATGGAAACCTTAAATAAAATCGTCTCTTTTCAAAAACTGGGAGAACAACTGGAGCTCTTCTAAATTTATTTTTGATAGAAGTCTGTAGTGGCAGACAGAGATGAACTGTCTTCCCCCTCCTTTTTTTTTTTTTTTAAGAAACATGTGTTAAAGGTATTATTTCATAAAATATATGTTTATTATGCAGTTATCTCAGCCTGAAGGCTTATGGCTTTCCAGCATGTATAAAACTCTACATAACTATAATCCATAGAGACTCTGGGTTTATTTAAGTCTCTCGACTCTCAGCAAAAATACCAAAATAGCATAGAGTAAATAGAAGGCTGCCTGAATGTAATAATCTTAAAAATATACAATGCCTTGTAAGTAAGCGCAGAACAGCACTGTTGTCTAATTTAAGTTCCAAAGCTTGCTATCTCTATCCAGATACTGGTAAGAGCTATTCACATAGTTGTAAACTTACTAGTTTCAACCATGCTTTCCGAATAAATCATGTAACCATATAAAGATATTTTAATAGCCAGATGTACTTTGGTTCCTCAATCATCTGATGTAGTAAGAAACATCTGGTAAGGAACCTGTCCAGAGAAGTACAATTTTCCTCCCCACAACAAACATACATACACACACACACAAAAAGATACCTTCCAGCCTCAAATATGCAGGTCTACTTCTAAGTATTACGTCTTCTCATGTTTAATGATTCTCTGCGGTTCAATATGTAACTATTTTAGCATTTAGTCACATGGACAAGTGCGTGTGCTTTTGTATTCAGCAAACTACCACTAGGAATAAATGATAAAGAATGATATTCATTACTGATTGTATCTCAACCAAACATTCAGTCAAGGAACCAAAACAGATGTCAGCTTCTGAATCTCAGGAGGTGGAGGTAGGGGGAACCTTCTGCAAAAGCCAAGTAGGTTTTCACACTTAACACTTGCACAAGGAGCTTTCAATGCTCCCATTGTTGGAGCTGATGCACATGGGAAGTTAAGTGCTGTATTTGCAAGAATAATTCTTTGCATCCAATTTTAGTTCTCTGCACAAACCATTAGTGTTTTCCCATGAAAATGAGAATGTTACTCAAAAAAAATTGGAAAGTCATTGGAAAACCTGACAGTCTTTTGAAAAGAGATTTGGCAGCTCGGACAATGCTATACCACTTCATTGTGGATGAAAAAAATGAGAGATGATCACTGAAATCTAATTTATTCAGACTAATTTTCACCAATGTGACAACCGGCTCCATTCTTCTTCAGAAAAGTCACCACTGAGTCTTGAACATTAGCAGTATCACAATGGCATTAACAAGCAAAAGCATTATTACATTTGCCACTGAAAATTTTAAGGTTTATAGTGACAGAGGTGACTTCAATTTGTGGGTTTATTGCCATAACAGGTAATTTAACTAGTGGCCACTTGTTTACAGGAATTCTTATGTCGTTCATTTGAAGTGTAATAGAATGTTTTCTGGTTTTTTTTGTTTTGTCAGTCCCTGGAAGGAAGGGTCAATATACTTGCAGTATTTCCTTTATTTGGATGCATTATGCTGACGCAACTCTGTTCAGACCTTTACGAATAAATACTTGTTTTTCAAAGAATATGCAATATGATATTTGGTTACTGCCAAGCTGATAATTTTAGGCAGCTACTAAAGAATCCCAGACAGACAGTGGAAATAGTTTCTCCTAATTTTTCAATAGAAGTTTGTATCTGTTACCGAGACTTAATAGGCTGATATTCCCTGTTAAAATTCCCTCCTAAAAGACTGAGGGCAAAGACTCTGCAGCCTTAACATGAATAACTATTGTGCCCCTTGGTAAACATTTCATTAGGAAATTGGGGGGGGTATGATGACTAGACCAGATGATGCACAAGCTACGATGCAGGTCTTGTTTTCAGAAAGGGTATCAGAGAAACTAAACCAAGAGAATGGAGCCACATGGGTTTTAGTAGTTATTTTATAGTCCAAGTAATAATAATAGAGACTTTTTCCTACTGCACAGTAAACTAAAGGAAACTCTTCTAAACATTTTGCATATTTTTTCACCACTCACACTGTTTACTATCATATTGCCACTGGATATCCAAGTTTAATACGGAGTAGACAGAACTCCATGAAATTGAACTCAAGTGGTTAAACAATGATAGTAAGGGTAAAAATTTAACAATATAATAAAAGCAGATTACAGGTAATGTTTAGGCAACAGCAAAAATGCAAAGTATTCTATTTGAGGTGCTTATTAGCACAGTTCTTATCTAAAAATCAGTAAGAACTCTTGAAAGTCAGTAAGTCATAATCCCACAGATGGTAGCGCTGTCCCTTTGGCTCCTCAGACAAGCTCATAAACACGTTTCAGACAGCTAGCGTACTTTATCTTATCTGATAAGGTAATTCCTTTTCTAGACAAATGAAACACAGAAAGCCTAATCCACTGGACCTCACTGAAACATTTGATACGGTGCCATAAGGGAAGTTATTAATTCAACTAGTAAAAGTGGAGATTAGCACCAGGGCTGTAAAAGAGACAGTGGACATGACTACTAATTGTGGAGAAGTATTGAAACTATAAGGCTAAAAGCAGGTTACTAGTGCAAATCCTCAAGTGTTCAATCTTTGAGCCAAATATTTTCATTTTGTGACATTTTCACAAACAGGAATAATTCGCTAGTGAGTCTGCCAGCAGTGTAAGTGCAGTGGAGGGCCAGAATATCCTACTGGGGAAAAAAAAAAAAAAATAATCAGCGATCTTAGGGATAGACATATTACCAAAACCAATGGTGCAAAAAAGCAGAAAAATCAGGAACAGGATTACTACAAATTTCTACTGGGACAGCTCCACAGATGGAAACAGCAGAGGACAGAATGACCTGGCTACATTTCCAAACACAGGGTGACTCTCAAGTGTTTATGCTACCTAACCCTGGATGTACCTTGAGGAATTTCCAGCAGGGACAAACATTTGTGTCCAGGTATAAGACACTAGCAAGGCCTCTTTTGGAAGACTGCATACTCTTGTGGTCAGCCAAGCTCATAAAACATTTATCTAAACCAGAACAGAGTTACTAGAATAAATAAGAGAACAGAGGGTTAGGATTTTTAAAAACAGGGTAGCTTATTCAGCCAATATTTAATAAAAATAATAATAATAAAAAAAAGGGGGTTTAAAGGAACTTCAGTTTATCTTTGCAAGCAGTCAGAGTGATTAACACTAGCAGGGGAGAAAAGCTTTTCAGGAGCCATTGGCATGGGCACAAATAGGTGCAATTAATCCTCTCCCAGGTTATATTCCTCCCACTCCCACCTGAACACCTCTTCTCCATTTCCCACAGGCCAAAACTGTGCTGGCACACCCAGCCTCACCCAGCTGAAACAGCTAGCCCACATCCTTTGTGATTGGTCTCTTATCCCAAGTCACAAGTGACAGGACAAGAGGAAAGGGCCTCAAAGTTGCACCAGGGGAGGTTTAAGATGGAGATAAGGAAAAATTTCTTCACAAAAAGGGTTATCAAACACTGGAACATGTTTTCCAGGAAAGTGGTGGAATCACCATCCGTGGAAGTATTTAAAAGATGGGTAGACATGGTGCTCAGGGACATGGCTTAGTGGTGGCTTTGGCAGTGTTACGTTCATGGTTGGACTCAATTATCTTAAAGATCCCTTCCAACATAGACAATGCTATGATTCTATGAGTGCAATGAGGGCCTCATCTATTCACATTCCCTGCAGGCTGCTGAACACTAAGAATGGCTTGCCAAAAAAAGACAGGGAAAAGATGTACTTTCACAGTCCCTCTGCAGAGCAGGTTCCTGAAGAACCTGTAGCCTTGCACCTGGTATTTACCCGTGTCCTCGTATTTACAGAGGCAACAAATGTCCCACGGGCAGGGACATCTTTCACTAGATCATGTTGCTTGAAGCCCCATCCAACCTTACCTTGAACACTTCCAATGATGGGGCAGCTATGACTTTTCCGGGCAACCTGTTCCAGTGTTTCACCATCCTCACTGTAAAAAACCTGACTATGTAGTCATAGACCAAGAAAGAATGTGGTAGTTAAGAGAATGCAAGCTTTTTTTCTTTTTCTTTGACAGTTACATCCTGCCCTCTTCCATTTCTTTTTATGTTCACTGCATTTTATTCTTACTATGTCTACCTAGCCCAAATACACGGAATTTGATTTTGCAGTCTTTTGTCATACAATACTTTGCTCAGTTAGTAGCAGGTTCAGATGCCTAAAGGACACAGAAAAAAATGTAATAGTATATACAGGTTTTCTATACGGCATCTGACCAAACTGCGATTTTTTTCCTTATTTTCAAAAGAGAACAACAACTACAACAATATATTTTTTGAGCCTTTCCCTGAATAAATAAGTAAACAGTTTCAACATAAATACTGACGGTTTAAGCACTCATGAAAACATAGATTTAGTGGGTCAATGGGGACCCAAAGCTACCAATTTCTAAATGAAATCATTGGGGGATACCCATGCAGAATGATGGAAAAGCACACTAAGCTAACGCACACTTTCAAGTCACAAATGGGTTCATACATTTTCATAGTTATCTAAAACAAAGTTTGTTTTAACTGAGGTGGTACATATACACGACCTTTAAAATAAAATCCCTCCAGAGTAGAGTGCCACAGAGATTAAGAGTGTTTTAAATACTAGAAGTAAACCTGAATTAAATTTAGATCTCTGACTGATGAACTATTTTAGATTAGTTGCCCTAAAAATCTAAATACATCCTAGAGGACAGCAAATAAAGATGGAACGGTGGCACTTAAATGAAGCTGAAAAGCCCTGTAATTAAAATCAGTTCACCTTTTGTTCCACCTGCAAAGAACTGAGTTCAGGTTTTTAATACAACTACCTAAGAATACCAAGCTTACACTGCTATAGGTGTTAATTATACTACATAACCTGTCAGATGAGAACAAACATCAACATTGTTCTGTTTCACAAAAAAAACCCACACCAAACCTCAAACCGCACAACACAACAAAATGGCTTTTATGGTCACTTTTAAAATTTTGGGTTAGATTCACTACTATATTAATTCACCATGCCTAATTTACAGCACTTCAGGAGCACAAGGCAGCCACAAAACCTCTCTTAGCACACCTGGCTATGGCAACATGAAGAGCTGGTTTCACAACAGTGAGCTATGGCAGGTCAACCATACCACCGTAAAGAATCCAGCCTGGCAACCTCTCCTATAGCACGATGATGCCATGCTTGTGCATGATGATTTGTTCCTGCAATAAGGGAAAAAGCTTTTGCAGCTCCAGGAATTTTTACATAGCCGTGCAGCAAGGGAAGATCATCAAGGAATATATTCGGTCACAGGCGAGTTAAGACGGAAGAAACGATTGTATAATCATACTCAGATCACCCAATGATTTTGTGGAGCATCTGGGTGCCATTAGGTTGGCTTCTTTGGGTCTGAGTATATTGTCAGCCAAGCGGTTTCCACATAACCTGCATTAATAAAGCTCTTTTGCCAGATAATTGTTACAAACCAGGCTCAAAGTATCAAAACATGGCAATTGGTCTACTTTTTCGCTCATTACGCTGACTCTATTACTGACAACAACATAAAAGCAAATTATGATGAAGTATCATGCCTTTATTATTTTCATTACCACTGAGCCCTGGAGCCCCATCACTAGAGGGGACCCCACTGTGCAAGGCATCCTACTAAAAGAGTAAAAACGGCTCTGGACAGAAAATAGCACTCTGCAGAAAACCAGAGAGGGCAGTTAAACAATAATAATTTACATTAGGGTGAAACAGACCCAAAAAGAGAGGCAAACTAATGAAAAGAATAAGCAAAGAGGAGGCTGTAGAAAGAAAAAGAGGTGCTCTACTGAAAGAAGAACAGAAGAGGTGGAGAAGGCAACTAAGCCCAGAATTAGCACCTACTAAGACTTCCAAACATTTTTACTGTTTTCCATTAGTCCTAATTCCTCTGATGTTAATAGTCTAGTTCTACTACTGTTTCTCTTAGACCAGACAGAGAAAGTTCGTTACATTTTGGGGTGAGCAGCCCTGCTTTTTGCGGGTGTAATTCCCTACAATGGCCTCTTCAGAGCAATATACCTTCCAGTAGGACATAGCAATCAGTGTGACTAATGCCAGTCATATGCAGTTCATTCCCTCTCTCATCTTGCTGCCAGGGGAACAAGTGAGTGTGCAGGGTATGTTTTGTGTTAGCAGAATTCGGGTTTTCCCACCCTTGCACACAATGCAGAAGACAAAGCCAGTTGAAGAAACGCATTTTACATTTGCAGCAGAAAATGCAGGGGCTTATGAAAGTTTAATGCTCCTGTGAAAGTATATTTGAAGTGCATGCCCCACCCTAAGTACAAATCACTAAAAAATTCAGGGTTCAAAAATAGCTTAGCTATTTAATTAGGAGTCGCTAGCTTATCTCACCCTCTGTATCTCTGAGAGACTTAGACGTATGGGGACATAACCATGGCAGATATGAATCAAGTAAAACAATGAGAAGACAATATTTTCTCTGTGTGCACGTGTGAAAGTGATCTAACGAGACAAAAAAAAAGATCTGAATGCTATTTCTCACGCAGCCAGTAAAGGAAAGGTGTCACAGAAATGAAACCAGGGCTATAGGCAGACCCTCAAAGCAAGCAGAAACACTGCTAGCTGCTTTCAGCAGATGAATAACCCTGCTGCATCGATAGGCCAACGCCTGCACTCTCACAACCCCTGCAGCAGCACCGAGCAGACAGTGATGGCCCACAGGCCCTTTCGCTTTGCCTATAGTAAGTGTCTCCCCCCTCAACGCCACAGCGAGCACCTGCACAGAACTAAAAATGACACCTGAACACAAAGGCACAGGAGGCAACCATGGGCCATGGTGTTTCTGACAGGTTGAGTAGGTTAGGATAGTTGGTCAGATAACATTTCCTTCACTGTGCAACCCTCTCCCCCTAAATCCACCTCTCAATGTGCTTTGTAGTCACCGCATGGCTCTAGCTGTGATGAGCTAAGGATATAAGGCAAGGCAAAGCATATATGGAGAGAGGTACCAGCAACGTTTTTATTAAACCGGTTGATGCAGCTGAATACATTATCTTAGCCGTTCTTTCATTTCCTGTTGTTCCCCTCTCACAGCCTGTTTTGATTTAGTGCTATTCATTCAGGCAGGAGTACTTCACGTAGGTAATGCAAAGTTTATAGGACACAAAATGTGTGTGTGCATGCACATGCACGCTTGGCCCGTTATTCCTATACCATCCGTATCTCTAGTCTAGACAAAGCTACAAGAGCCAGAAGTGGGGAACAGGAAAGGAAAATAAAAGGTGAGGATTGCATCAGTGTCACCAGAGCCTAAACTGGGAAAAAAACAAAGTGAAAACTTGCATGTTTCTCACTGAGCTGGAATATGACCTTCCATCAACCCTGGTCCACATAGACTCGAAAGATATTAAATCACCTCTGTGGCAGGAGCCCAGTAATCAAGAGCCACAATCCCGTAAGAGTTGAGTTGATGGACTAATTTGCCTTTGGGCTGCAGAAGGGCATGCTTTCAACTACAGGGTCTGAGCAGTGGCTGATGCTGTGCCACAAACAGCTGTAATGAATCTACACAAGAAAGAGGGGGTGCTAGCAGTAGTAAAAAGGCTTCCAGGGAACGGTTTAAAGTCCACAAAAATCAACCGGCCCCCATTTCTCTGCTCCTTAAAAATGGGACAGAGCAGCAAACCGCACAGGGGGTGGGGTGGAGGGCACAGTACTAAGGCATGCTCATAAATTACTCCGAGTACGACCTTGGTTATGGAAAATGAAATTTTTAAAAAAATAACTTATTTTCTATTTATTTCTTTGATTTACCCTGCTGGAAAAATATAATAGGCAGTACAATTTCCTAAACCACAAGACTTCACCACAGACCATCTCATCTTTGTGCTGGTATCCAAACACAACAGGCATGGGATATACCCCTTCATCTCTTTGGGTGGTAAATTGTTACTCAGTCCATGGAAAATAAAAGGAACAGATGCACGAAACAAAACTGCGGTCCTCAGTTTTGCAGGTTGGATGAGGCAGTCCCAACCCCACAGCGCCACTGCTTACCCTATGGAGCAAATCCTTGCCATGAGGATGTTGGTGTGAATGATTGACAACTGCGCTGCGGTAAGTACACATTAACACTTATGGGCTGAAAGCAGCCAGGTTGACAAGAGCCCCATAGTAACAGATGAGTCAGCTTTGAATGCATCCTAATTGAAGACAGCAGCGTGGCTGGACATTTTGCACCAATGTGCTGGCCACCTGCTCGCAGGGTAGGAGGAGTGCTAGACATGGTTCTGTGCGTCTTGAGAGGGGAATATTTTTCAGATGCTAAGCAAGTCCGTGGACTGAATGACTTCAACTAAGCACAGCCATAAGATCTCAGGTGCATTTTAACAGAGCATCACCAGAGAATAAACGCTGCTGTTATTACAAAATACGTAATCTATTATGTATGGGCTTAAACACAGGGCATAAGGCTCTCCTGAAACCAATGTAAAATGAAGCCAACTTGTAGCTAGAAACTAGCCATTGTTCTGAATTTGGTTGCTTTGTTTTTAAATAGGACTTTAGGAACAGTAACGACTGCAGTCTTTTGGTGGTTGTTCATTTAATGGCAAAAGGAATTGGACTACATTTGACACAGTGCCTTACTGTCTTGTTCAGCCATTTGTAGTTGGGATATTATTGGTGATAATTTAGACATGTTCCAGATGTGAGAGAAATGTTCACTCATTTCTAAGATTCCTGTGTTATGCCAAATACACGCAAATAGAAATTCATACCAGAGGGTGCATTATTTATCATTTTCCAGTCCAAGAGGCAAGAAAAATGAAAGGCATCCAGCACAGACATCACCATATACATGGCTAAGAGAAAACAGATAGAGGTAGTCATTTATTAGACCCCCCCAGTCCCATACAAAGACAAATTTAATGTTGGTGATTTCACCTACTGTTAGATTTTTTTTTGCTATGAATTTAATTATTATATATACTGTAAGCAGTTTCTTAAGGCCCTGTATTTTAAATTGCATTGCTGGATTGATTTCATTAATAATTCAACTTTTGAGGTCTTCTGTTCATCAGCAAACTCACTTGTGTGCTCAAACATCTAGTTTCACATCATCCTCTTACTGTGTACAGGAAGAATAATGTTATGAGCAAATAAAAATACAACAGCACACATTTATCCTCAATTACACAATCTCATTTAACAAAAGATCGAATAAGCGTACTCAGCAAAAAAGTAGCAAAAAGGCTTCCTATTTTCATTAGCTGTAACGTATTTCCAACTGTAACAACTATTAATTTCATTTTCATTTTTAACCTCACTCCCCACGCTGATTGAAATAAAGTGCTTGAAAATGGCACCTCAGAGGTTTTTTAGAGCTTTGCAAATGTCTTCCTATATGAGTGACATTTGGTATACGTTTCAGTGATGCAGTTTCTAAAGACAAAATTGACTTGTAGATTGTTGTCCCCAATTCTTCCCTCTGCAACTCACCTGAATGCTTTTACATTTGTCATTGTCACCAGACAAAAAGTTTCAGATCTGGGATCTGTTTGAGATAATGATAATTTGAAATATCTAAGGAAGATAAACCCAGAGATAATTAATTTCAGAGCTATGCCCTTGCTGTGCACAGATTTTCCAAAATACTGTATTCAAAACTTATCTGAAGACGAGATAGAGTAGGGAGGGGGGAGGAAGAGAAGGAGAAGGTCATGGATTTTCACCTAAGGGCGGGGACTGGAGTTTTACCTGTAATTTATCTTAAATAAAGCTGGTAACTTTAATTAACCAGGTATGATTTGAATACATAGATGATTCATTAGACTAAAGCCATAGTTCCATAAGAGATGATCATTTTGTGTGCTAATACTGAAAGACCTCCTAATGTACTGAGCTTAAGTCCACATGAAATTCAATTTTCTGCTAAGATTTCGAGGTAGCAATCCTCCTCCCTCTTTCTTCCTCCCTATCCTTTGGCAATTACTGCAAGAAACATGATGTTGCCCAATGAAAGTATTTGAAACCATTTGGTTTTTGAAATGCAAGAAAAATCCTTGGAAAGATGATTAGAATAGTCATCATTACCACAGATCTGCCCGAGGTAAATTCTCTTACCAAACATAACTGGAAAATTTCCAGCCTTTTAGAATGAAAATGTAACCATGTGCTGTTGATCCCAGATCCTCATCCACACTCCTGAAGCTACAAACTGCCACCTGCAAATATAAGGTGAAGAATGTGTGGTGCTGCACTCTCTCCCTAAATTGTAAGATGGAAGTAGGAGTTGCCGTGGGAAGGTATCTGCTGCTCCAAATAGCTCAGGCATGCCAATTATCAAAAGGTATTATGGAAAAAAAAACAGTTAATCACAGGTGAATTTAAGGCTTATGACTGATTCCCATGAGGTCACCCAATTTTGTTCAAATTGACAAAGACAAATTGTCTAAATTTTATGTTGTAAAATATAATTCTGAAATACCTCCAGAGCTCATTGACCTAGACTTCAAGTATTATGGGACAACTGTTCTAAACAGGCGTAATTCAGAACAGCAACACTAACTCTATTGTCAAGGGATTTATCACAAAGATCAAGTTGCTTATTGTAACAAGGAGCAAAAATTCTCATTACATGACCCTGATTAAACAAGTTATTTCACCATTTGACTATTCTTTCTGTACCAGTGAGAAGAGGCGTAAGGTGTGGCTATGAGAGAAGGCAAGGAGAGATCAACGTGTAAGACATGCTTGTCTGTATATGGTAGGTATTACGAAAAGCGTACCCCGTGAAAGCCCTGAAACAGCTTGCAGCAAACAGCCTTCAGTCCGTCCTCCTCTGCACTCATTCAGCAAAGCATAAGGAAAACACATCACGGGCAAAGGTCTCCAAAACACTGGTTCAAACATGTTGGCATCTGGTGGGTTCAGAGTTCTCACTTACTGTATCTGAATTATAACTAAGTTTGGGGGTTTTCTCCAGATCTCCATCTGTTGATCCCCAAAGAGCTGAAGTTGCCCTTCACAATAAGGTGATGGTTGCTGACTCAGTGCTCAGTGGGGGCATCTACCTCCCAGGTATTTTGATGCTGTTCTGAGGTAGGTCACCCAGGGGAGACATTTCTTACCTCTTCCCTGCCTTTGTAGAGCTTCTGTCAAAGAGAATCTGTGATAATACTCCCTGCTCCTTCCTGCCTGATCACAGTGGGTATAAGGCTACTTCTGCTTGGTATCTGCCACTATCCCAGTTTCCAAAATGTTTTTTCCTGTTTCTACAACTTATTAGACCTAGTCCACACAAGACTTGAAGTCTTGTTACATGCGAATCTGACAGAAAAATCTGAAATTGTAAGCTACTCTAAATTCAAAATCTTGTTTTGAAAATGCTAGCAGCTTCACTAAACTGTAAACGCTCATATTGAAATGACATATAATTTAAAAAAACCCCAAACATTAAAGCCCTGATTGACGTTTGCAATGCACTGATGTAATCCCAGAGTAGCAATACTTGCACCAGCACAAAACCAACATACATCCTACCAGAATCTGCTTTCACAGACTGTATTCTTTAAAGTGTTCATTTTCCCCACCCCAGACACACTGAACTTATTGTTTTAATAATTAGCATTAAAAAGCTTGAACTTTAAAAAAATACAATAAGCATACAAGTAACACAATCCACATAAAAGCCAAAAAGCATTTGTTCTTTCATTAGATTGACTTTTCCTTAGATGCATTTAAAATACCACATCATAAAATGTATGTGAGGAGACCTTTTACTGCATGAACAATTAACAGTTTTCTCTTTCTTCCTTTATTGTATAGGCAACTGGCTACCCCACAAACCACTTGGCCAAACAACCTGTTGGACTACTTCCAGGAAGCATTGAGACATCCACCAAAATATCAAAGGCTGTAATTACACTTTCATCGTATGTTCCAACTCATCCAAGAATAGTCAAGCAACATTAAAGACAACAATCTCATCTGAAGCTAATTACTGACAACTAGCTCAATACTGCCTATAGAACTCATCATCTTTGATTTTCTTCATTAAAGAACAGTCTCATCAGTTCCCATGTTTCTCAAAGTATTTCTTGAAAGAGTTATAATTTAGTGGCAATGAATTCCAGGTCCTGGATTTCTTAAAATTTATTAACTTCACTGTCCTACTAGGTTCTTCACAGTGGGTCCAAGTTTGGTCACAACTCTATTGACATAATGACTGGTTGAAGGGGAGGAAAAAAAAAAAATCAACAAAAAGAATCACTGCTAAGTTCATAAAAAGTTGTTTGTTTGGGTTTTTTTCCCCAGAAAAATAAAAGAAAGATTTTCCAATCAGGTTTGTTTTATGGCTTCTTTTCCCACCCAAATTTTCAGAATATTTAATAATTTTATTTTTCCTCACAGAACATTGTTTGTAAAAAAGTACTGTTGCTCATATTTTACAGATAGAGAACTGAGGCACTTTGGAAGTCTGTGGCAAAACAGGGAGTTTTAGCTTGGTCTCCAAAATACCAAGCTGGTCTTCAAACTACTGACAATCCTTTCCTATTGCTGTTCTCAAACAGCAGCTGCGTTAACGCCAAGCTAACCACATTCTGGATGAAGCTGTGCTGGAAACCAGACTGATTAAATCAGTGGAAACATTGCTGAAGAGATTTCCCTAACCAACATGGTCAACTAGTTTTCATATTTTTTCCCCAGAAGAGAGATGGCGGACAAGCTATGGAAAAAAACACATGTGATACACAGCTTATCTCTAGCACAGTTTGTGAATGTGGCCAGTAGAAAAAGAGTGTTCAGAATGCCATGCAAGATGCACTGAGATTTATGAGCCCTTCCATGCACTTGTTTCTCCATGCTAGCTCAGGAATGTGCTTGCAGAATTCAGAAGACATTTCTGAGAGGGCTTCTTTCTCTAGAGCCAATCCCAAAGCCTTAACAATGTCTAGTAACTTTGGTGTTGGTATCAATGCTTCATTATGTTCTCCACAGTCTTTTAGCTGAGTTAGAGGAGATCCTGGCACAGAAAAGGAGATTCTTTAGCCTGAAAGGTTTTCCTACAAGAGCTTCACCTGGGATATCCCCGGTTTGATTGAGTAGGCATGCATTCAAACCATTCCCAGAAGGGCATTTTCAGGAGAAGCTGTGTCAAACCTCACTCAGTTTGACACTTGTTTTTAGCTGTGCTCCAAAAACAGCTTCTAAAACTAACACTTTTAGTTATTTTATCTTTATTACATCATCAGTAGGGAAGATGAATCAGTACTTCCATTTAATGGACTGCATCTTAGTGCTATCATGCAGCACAAATGACTGCTAAACAGAATGAGATATCATCTGGCAAAAAGTCTACTCAATTAATATCCTCTGTGTGCATGGGTGTGCATGTATTTCAAGAAGAACTATTTCCATTTGCTACAGCTATTAATCGAGTTTTCAATGGACTCTGAATTTGTTCAAAATACAATAAAATGAAAAATTAGATAAAGAACAATAATACTCAGAGGTCATACAGACCTGCAGTGCTTTGAAAGTCTCGCTTGTCCCCTTGCCGATTGCTTTGGTTAAAGTATTTCACTTAAGCAAAGCACACTTTCTGGTGTAACTGGTGGGACCAGGACCTACGGGGATCACTGTCCTTGCCGAGATGGGAGGAAGTCTCAGCAGACCACAGACCTGCTATTGTCTACTACAGAAAACAAAAAGAGGAGGCACTCCAAGAAGCACTGGGTGGCAGCAAGGCGTGCTGAAGACAGTCTTTAAAACCATCTGGAACTGGCTGTTCTTCAGTGTTTGGTCTATATCCTGCTAATCCACAGTCCTGTAACTGAAACATCAAACATTCTGTGTTCTAGAACTGAAGTCATACCAGAAAAGCCTCTACACTAAGATAGTGCTCGCTTACATCCTTACACTTTCACATCTGAAGATATGCAAAAGCCAGTTGAAGTCAATGGCTTATTTCTTTCTTCATGCCATGCTCACCCCTCACATGTCGAATCAGCCACACACTTCTTCATCACCCGCCCCAGCTTTCCCCCTCAGCAATCCCAAACACCATGGTTTCTGCCATTTGCCAACTCTCTATTGTAGTCGCGTTGCCCAGTAAATATGGTGTTGCCATTGCCTGAAACAGGACAAGCGTTATCCTTGGGTTTGTGTTATGCTACCAGTGGAGATCTCAGGACATGTCAGTCAGGGCTTGCCTGGAGCTGTGTTGGAGCTTGTTTAGTTGCAAGAGCCATTATCTAACAACTATAAGGTGACTATTAACTGCTCTGCTTTAACTTTAGCTTAGCTTTGTAAACTGTATAATGCGAGGCTTACTTTTAGGTAGCAGATGACAACAAGTACTACTTGGGATCCTAAACCAAAAAGCAACATGAAGGGCATAGGACAGCAATGTAGTTTTACCAGTATTGGACACAGGATGATCCCAGAGGTCTCAGGACTATAAGCTACTGGCAACCGGTGGTCAGTGACTAGCCAGGAGAGGGATGAGTCCTTGGAAGCTGGGTAAAAATGGCTGTACAGGCTAACAAGAGAGCAAAGAAAGTGAAGAATGAGATAGGTGTAGATCATGTTAGCAAACATAAAAATGCCTGCAAGTGGATTCTAAAGTGAAGAGAAAGACTTCTCCCAAGGATGGATTCAGGATGCAGACAACTCCCCCTTCCGCGAAGATGGAAAACATTGACCTTGAGACCCAGAGTGCCACTGTAAGTATAACATTGGAGAAAGAGGTAAATAATAGAAAACGTGTGTATGCATCATTTTAGCTGTATTTACTTTGAAGTCTAAGTGTCAGTATTATTGTAACTGGAATAATAATAATCCTTTGATTAGACAATTAAGATTTTAATTATACTAACAGTAAATTCCTGACTTTGCATACAGGGTGTGTTCTTTTTGCCTGTAACAAGATCTTGAGTGTGACAAATTGGTGGGAATTCGAAGAACCTATACTGCAACGGGGATGCAACAATTTCCTAACAGTAACATGCTCACTGGTTCGTCAAATTCAGATTAATTCTTCCTTGGAGAAGGAGCAAGAGTGTTTTTGAAGAGTCAGAGCATTTAATAGGCAACAGTACAAAGAACATGATATTTAGAGGAGTAAAACTGTTGACACCAACCTTTTTGCAGCTTTACAACCTCAGAGAGGACGATATTTCAAAAGCAACAGATTTCAAATCAATACAAAGCACCAACTCAAACAGCACTCAAACCCCAGGCAGATGACACATATCACAGAGCACCAGTAACATATGGTGCTCATAAACTATACTACTACCAGCTCATATTTGGAGAGGTTTATGGTTATGTTCTACATGGAGTTATCTTGTCTTAAGGTATCATACACATGGATCACAGTAACAAGATCCACACCTAAGAGAAACCACCAGTCTCCTGGCCAGCTTCAATTATGAGCAGTGGTAAAGAAATAATGCTGTTTCCAACACATTTAAGATACAGCAAAAAGGGTCCCATGAATTCCTCGAGGCTATGCATCTGAAAGGGAGAGGTCAGCTTCATCCCCTACCCATGGCTTTTTTGCATCACCTTTGCTTTGTTTAGGGCTGAACATCATTATTAGATTTTCTACTCTCCAGTCTCCTTCAAACAGGGCGGGCAGTCATCCTGCACAGCACCTGTGAAGTTATTTCAGCAAGAGAATCTGGCCAGACCTAGCACCTCAAAACTGAGACCCTTCTCAGCAAGTGAAAGGAGGTTTGCCGTTTCACCAGGATTTTATACCACACATCAGGTGTCGCCAATTAAAAAGTCCCAAAATACTGGAATTCCTGCATATAACTGGTAGCAAGAATAAAGAAGCTGAATCCGTAAGTAAGTTTGTTTAAAAAAAAAGAAAATATGGATCTATAATCCCCAGAAACAACGAAACCTAACTTCAGTGGAAATAGATATCTAACATGAGTTTTAGTTCTGATTTCAGAGTGGGAGTTCTAAACTTCGGAGGTTTTTTTAGAATAAGACTTTATTAATTGCAGAATCAAATTCTCTAGAAATCACTCATTTTGCCATTACCCTTTGTTTTATTGTTGGACTGAGGCACAGCAAATTTTGCCAAGAAAGGGTAAGATCCTGTACATTATAGCTGCTCTCGGGATGGTAAGAGGCTATATAAATCCTTCCAAAGGAAGGGATTTGTATTTTTTGTAGAACTATAAATATAAAGCAAATGGAATCGCTTAAGAGTTGCTATTTGCCCTGTTGGTTCTTGTTCATCTTGTAAACTAAATGCAATAAAAGAACAAAGACTATTTTCCATTTTTAAGGATTGTTTCTCCATCAGAACTGCTCACACACAGTTTATTTTCCAGTTGGTGAATTCAGATTGAAGAGATTTCTGTCCCCCATCCCTATACTTGGCACAATCTATTTTTCAAAAATACAGTATCACATCAATGCTTTACACTATAACTTTAATGCAAGGTAAAGCCCTGAACTCTGCCTGCTGAGGAAATAAAAAAAAAAAACATTCTTAGAAAATTGCTAGAGAAAATTTTGAAATAATTTATATACTCCTTTATAGGAGCTCTTGAGGAAATACTTTAAAATAGCAAATACAGTGAAAAACTTCAATATGCATTCAACAGATCATTCCTAATTTACCTGAGCCAGCAGATATTTTTAAAGGAAAGCAACTACCTACATGACAAATAGTTTAGTAGGAACTGCTGAGTGCTTTCTCCCAGGGAAAAAAAAAAAAAAAAAGAAAAGTTATTTATTTGCCTACTGATTCACAGATCAGGATGGGCTTCTGTATTTCAGATTTTGACTAGGGTCCTTTGCAATCAGACTGTGATTATTTCAGACCACTGTAAAAATATCTGTACAAATTTACTGGACCCCCATCTACATTATTTTTCTATGTACAGGGACAAAGCAAAAGCGAAACTTTCACTTAGGGAGAATAATTGTATAGTACTTCATTAGTAACCCATGTCAGCTCTGAAAAAAAATAGCAAGTGTTAATCGTGCAGTTCTCTCTCCTGGGTTCTCCTGGTTTGTTTTTACTGAGTAAATGTATTGATGGCAACAGAGAGTCTTTAGAGAAAGGAGGTACAAAATACGCAAGAGTAATCCATCATGCAGAACTGGGAGGAAAACAAAAAATTTGCTACCTGTGAGAATTTTACAGAAAACACATTTTCCTCCCTACAGGTTGGAACACACAAAATCCCTATTCTTGAGAAGTACCCATCTGAGTGAATTTGAAGGAAAATACCCTGAATTCGTACTCACTAGCATATCCTACTTGTCCTTTGTCTATTTTTAAAAAATTCTGGTGATGAAACTTAGCAAACTAAAGTCTGTTGAAGGTGAGTCTACACATAACCACTCAGGAAGACTTTTGGCTGTTGCGAGTTCCACTTTACCCCTTTGTATGCCTTTACCAGGATCACACGTCAATCTACATAACATCATGTACATAGTTAAGCCATCTGAATCACGAATGCTAAATGAGAAGTAGGAAGATTTTCACAATGCATACTACTGGACACAGTGTATTCTTTAAAGGCAAGATGTTGTGGCACACTTTTCCCAGATATACCTTGAGAAAGGAAAATAATTTTTGATTCAATTAGCTGCAGAAACATCTTGCAACCTCTTTGCAACAATTTGTTATGATCTTTCATAAATCAAAACAGTGCTGTTTAGCAGCCAATGAAAACATCTGTACAGAGGACAAAGAAATTAGTCCACACTCACATGCAAAGATGATTAAAATCAAATTCAGACATCAATAATTGATCCCAGGTGTCCCTCTATTCTTTGACCCATAGCTGTCAGTTGTCACTGATGTAGTTAGACGGTTAGAAAGCTTTCTTTTTCCAAGGTGATTTGGAAAATTTCTAAAAGCTTTTAAGAGTCAAACCTAGGAATTCATGCAATAAATATCATTATTGTAGAAGCCACAACAATTAAAAACTTTTTTGAAGAACCTTAACTCATCTTAATCTAGAGCACTATAAACCATGAAAATAGCCACAGTTTGGGGATAAAAGTTACCGCACTTTTTCTTTGGGTACTAGCCACAAAAGCAAAGGTTTTTGTAATAGTTTTGGAACAGACTTTGGAGGTACACTGTAAAGTCAGCAATATACTTTGATCATTCACATATTATGCAGATGTGCAAACACAAGATGACAAGCCTTTTCCATTCCATAACGCACGGGTGGGTTAACAAAGGATAGTCATGACTGACTTCATCAGCTGAGAAGCACTATGCATCCATAACAGACTTCCTTAATTCTTGGGCTCATTTGTTTGTTATTTTTAACATTTCTTCTTATTTAAAAAAAAAAAACCAAAACCAACAGATCAACCTGTTGTACACAGTGACTATCAATACCTACAGTTAAAATTGCAAAGGGCAACCCCCAAACAACACAGAGGGAAGGCAGAAGAGTGGGAAAATCTGTAAGGAGGCTCCGCTTTTGAGTCAGCAATGAACAAGCATTGCTCTCAGTTCGATGGTTTGTATTAATAAAGAGCTATAAACCGATCACTAAAACAGCAATAAAAATGTTACTGGACATTAAAGGAAAATGTACAGATTACCAGCCAATTAAAAATTGTCAGAATCTTTCTTTTATTATTCACACATCAGTGAAGGTTGTTGACATCTAGACGGCAATGGTAACTCAGGATCACATTTATTCTGTTAAGCAAACAGAGCTTTCACATGTAAATAATGTACTTGCACTCTATTTGTCAGACAGGAACAAGATGGAGAAATATTGTTTTAAATACTCATTTGCTAAGCCAAAACAAAGATTCTACCAAAACAGAAAGAAAATTGGTTGCTGTCAAAGACCATGTTACATTAAGATACTCTGTTTAAAAGGGATTTGATCACAAGATGTTTAACCTCCATCCTTTGTTCTGCTACAAAGTTCTAGTTCTGAATTCATGGAGGGTGTGCAGCTGTCGACGGTAATTTCGAGGTAACGCATTTAAACACTGCACGTCTATACATCCTGAGCTGGACATTTTTGTTTGGTTTTGGTTTTGATTTGTTTTTTCAAAGACTATGTTCTACTACTACTCCACAGTCAAACTAAATGCACCCAAAGCAAGTGTAAGCAGTGATGTCCTGTTGTTGTGAAGATCTATAGCCTTGCTACAATCACAAGCCTGAAATAAATTTACAAGTCCAACACATGCAAATGTCTGATTTCCTATTTGCTCCAAAGTGGAGGCACAGGAGTGACAGTTCTCATTAGCTGTTTAATTAGCTGGAGAGTCTTTCTCAGCATGTCTCTACTAAAGAATAAGGGATTAGAACTGAGCACTTCCCTTCACCTCTCCCAAATTCCTGGCTCTTCTTTTTTGCTCTAACCCTCACCCTAGCACACAAAACATACAAAACTTGAAAACTGAAAAAATAAAAGAGAACAATTGTGGAGTTCCTGTGATTGTCAACATCCAATCAATCTGCTTTTGGTTTGTATCTCCTATCCCTCCCTTTGCCTGTTTGCCTCTCCCACTTAACTGTAAAACTCGTCAGAGAATAGAACGAATGCCTTCCTCCTAATTTAATTAGAAGCTTAGCAAGATTCAGAACTCTGGCACACCATGAGGCAGATCACCACCAGGATGCCACCACGCTCATTAAGAATCAACATAAAGACTCCTGTTACAACAGAGAAAAAACTACAAGAGTTAGTACCTTTGCAGCTAACCCAGCAAAGAGACTGGGTCCACATGGTGACGCAGGTCTCAGTTTTGTTTCATAATGCATAGAAGCACAGAATCATAGAATGGTTTAGGTTGGAAAGCACCTTGAAGATCATCAAGTTCCAACCCCCCTGCCATAGACAGGGACACC